>NW_007258380.1:223481-223876 GCF_000164805.1 Carlito syrichta | reverse complement strand
ATCCACTCACCTCAGCCTCCCAATGCGCGGGATTACAGGCTGAGCCACAGAGCCCGGCTTGTTTATTAATGATAGCCATTCTTACAGGGGTTAGGTGGTATCTCAAAGTGGTTTTGATTTGCGTTTCTCTAATGATGAGTGAGGCTGAGCACTTTTTCATGTGTCTGTTGGCTGCCCGTATATTTACTTTTGAGAAGTATCTATTCACGTCTTTTGCCCACTTTTTAAAGGGGCTGTTTGTTTTTTTCCTTCGGCATGTTTGAGTTCCTTGTAGATCCTAGATGTTAAGCCTTTGTCAGGTATACAGTTGGCAAATATTTTTTTCCCATTCTGTGGGCTGTCTCCCTGCTCTCTTGATGGTTTCTTTGGCTTTGCAGAAGCTTGTGAGTTTAATG
>NW_007258380.1:222252-223461 GCF_000164805.1 Carlito syrichta | reverse complement strand
ATGTGTTCAGCCAGTTTTCCCAGCACCATTTATTGAATAGGTTCTCCTCTCCCCAGTGGTTGTTATTGGAGGCTTGTCAAAGATGAGTTGGTTGAGGAATTGAGGCTTTGCTTCCAGAATCTCTCTCCTGTTCCATTGGTCTGTGTGCCTGTTCTTGTCCCAATACCAGGCTGTTTTGATTACTGTAGCCTTACAGTAAAGTTGATTTTCAAGCTTCTTGTACCAAGAGTTTGTGGGCAAAACCAAAATTCCCTTACTGCATGCCACATACCTCTCCTTGGTTGTACGCATCACAATTGCTAATTAATCTATGTAATTACTTGATTAATGTTTGTCTCCCCCTCTAGTCTACAAGTTCCACCAAGGAAAGGTCTGTCTGTTTTGTGCACTACTTGGCATACTAGTCCTAATAGCTGAGAAAAGGAAGGCGGGGAGGGAAGAAAGGAAAGGTATGGGGAAGAAAAAAAGGGGAAAGGAAAAAGGAAAGAGGGAGAAGGGAAGTGACAGCAAGCACATTTTTTTATGAAGAATGCTATGGGTCCAGGTGACAGTACACCATCAAACTAGGAGCACACACTCCCATTATTTCCACTTGAAACACAGAGATACTAAGAAACTGTGAAATGGACAGGAAGGCAGGGATGTGTGAGCACCTGGCAGGTTTGCATCTTGAGGTGGCTGCATTGAGGGTGGCATCGTAGGCAAGATAGGACTCTTCGGTGGGACCAGCTGCAGGGCATGTGACAGAGCACTGGCAGGGGGCAGATGCCCAGCAGGAGTCTATCAGGAAAGCAGCAACATATTCAGGTATGGACTTGTGTCTGTATTCTGAATGGTCTGAGGCTTGAGAATATGCAGAAACATCAGGAAGGTATGAAGAACTGTCCCCTGTAAGGTATAAGTGTAGGTGGGAAATACAAATTTAGTAATATGGGTGTTAATGCTAATATGCTGTTTATAGTCTCAGATAGTTATTCTTAAGAATATCTGAGCCGGGCTCGGTGGCTCAGCCTGTAATCCCGTGCCTTTGGGAGGCTGAGGTGAGTGGATTGCCTGAGTCCGCGGATTCAAGACCTGCCTGGGGCAACTTGGCGAGACCTCATCTCTACAATAAATCAAAATGAGCCGGGCGTGGTAGCGTGCGCCTGCAGTTCCAGCTACTCGGAAGGCTGAGGTGGAAGGATTGCCAGAGTCCAGCAGGTCGAGGCT
>NW_007258380.1:199768-221683 GCF_000164805.1 Carlito syrichta | reverse complement strand
GGAGTGCAGTGGCTGCTCCCGGCCACCACAGCCTCGCCTGCTGGGTGCCGGCGATCCTTCCGCCTCAGTCTTCCAAGTAGCTGGAACTACAGGCGTGTGCTACAACGCCCAGCTAATTAATTACTTTTATAATAAAAAACACATCATAGGAAAAAGTTTCTCATTTGAAGTATTACTCCTTTCTTTTATCAGATGCTAAGAAGTTTGAAAGCCACTGTTTCTGCTTTTCCCCCAGGTTCTAAGAAAACTCAGAGTCAGATTTAGTGTTCAATCAAAATAACTATGTAAGTGTAGTGGTCTGGATAAAATTGTTTTCTTCTCATTCTACAGGGCAAAGGGCCACATGAAAAAAAATCCTCTACAAAGCTTTCTCCCACTATTTTGTCTACCCCTTTTGAAATATGAATATTTATCATATAACTTCATTTTTAAGGGCAGACTATCCTCTACAAATCCATTCTTTTTTCATCTAGACCAGTGGTCCTCAATGTGTTTTAGAAAGATGGGAGTAGAGGATGAAAGATGGCCTGACACATCAGAATCATCTGCAAGGCCTTTTCTAAATTACACACAGCATCTCACCTGTACCCACCCAAGCCATAAGTATTACTGCTAGTATGAGCTGACATAACTGATGGGAATTGTGATACCCTTGAGGGGAGTCAGAAGGGAGAAAGAATTAACCAATAGATGACTGCAAATTTGGTGGGAAATTTTCACTAAAAGGTAAAGTTTAGAATCAGAAGTTTATTGGCTTCAATTCTGGATCTAATAATTACCCTAAGTTCCTCTCCTCAATCTTTTTCAAATGGATATAAAAATGTCTTTATTTCAATGTATGAATATTAAACATGTGCTAAATGCTAACATAAAGAGCTCAATAAATGCTCTTTAAGTCTTATTTTTCAGGTAGACTTGGGAGTTCCTTTACTTTAGAGGTCTCAATCTTGGCATCACTGACATTTTCGATTGATTCTTTTTTTTTAAAGATTATAATATCATATTTTTATTGTATCTTTTCTATGTTTGGATACACAAATGTACCACTGTGTTACAATTGTCTACAGCATTTGTAGTATAGGCTGTGCAGTTTGTAATCTAGGAGCAATAGGCCATATTGTAAGTACACTTGATGATGTTCACACAATGACAAAATTGCCTAACAATGTTCTCAGAACATATCCTGTTGTTAAGCCATCTTTAACACCTCTCAGCAGTACTTTGTAACCTTCATCATACAAGTTCTGCAGGTATCTGTTACATTTATACCAAAGTATTTCATTAGGAGGGGCATTATAAATGGTGCTGTTTTTAAAACTTCAATTCTAGCTGTTCCCTGCTCATACATGGGCAAAAATAAATAAATCTAAAAAAAGCATAGAAAACTAGTAATAGAAGAGAGCTTCCTTGACCTAATAAAATACATCTACAAAAACATACAGCTAATATCTTAGTGAATTGTAAGAGATAGAATATTTTCCCCCAAGCCAAGAAACAGGGCAAAGATGTTCTTTTTTTAAATCACTTTTGTTCAACATCATAATAGAAGTCCTAGCCTAAAAAGCGGGGGGGATACAAATGGAAAGGAAGAAATAAGACTCTCAATTTGCATATGATATGGTTGTCTACATAGAAAATTCCAAAGAACCCACAGAAGGCTTCTACGACTGAGTTACCAGATTCATATACAAGAGTGAATGATTCTTTATTGTGAGTTATTGTAGGCTAAATCCTGCCCTCCTGCTAAATGCATGTTAGAAATTGTAGCTCCCAGAACCTTAGAATGTGACTGTATTTAGAGACTGTCTTTAAAGAGGTAATTAAAGTAAAATGAGATCATATGGGTGGGCCCTGATCCAATATGATTGGTGTCCTTTTAAGAAGAGACTAGGACACAGACATGCACAGAAAGGAAAGACCATGCAAAGACACAGTAAGAAGGCAGCTGTTTGCAAGCCAAGGCAAGAGGTCTCAGAAGGAACCCTACTGATCTTGTGAGAAAATAAGTTCCTGTTGTTTAAGCCACCGAGTCTGAAGTATTTTGTGATAAAAGCCCTAAGCAAACTAATACATGAAGTTGACCTGTGCACTGTAAGGTATTTAGCAGCATCCCTGTCTTCCACCCATTTATACTGGGAGCATCCCTCCCCACCCCCACGATTATATCAGCCAAAAATGTCTCCACCCATTGTCAAATGTCTCCTGGGGGGCAAAATCCTTATTCCCACCCCCTAGGAACCACTGGGGTTTTTTTCTTTTGTTTTTTGAGTCGGCAGTCTCATTCCATTGCTCAGGTGGGAGAGCAGTGGCACAACCACAGCTCACCACTGCCTCGATCTCCTGGGCTCAGGCATTTCTCTCGCTTCCCAAGTAGCTGGAACTACAGGCACATGCCGCCAGACCTGACTAATTTCTTTATTTTTTGTAGAGATGAGGTCTCGCTATGTTGTACAGGCTGGTCTTGAACTCCAGGGCTCAAGCAACCTTCCTGCCTTGGCCTCTCCAAGTGCTGGGATTACAGACAAGAGCCACCGCACTAAGTGGAAATCACCTCTGAATTCCCAGTGCTCAGTACTGTGACTGATATAGAACTAAGTAGATAACCAAATATTTACCGAATGAATTTATGTGCCTGATTTCCTGTCTTGGGTCATACTACTTCCATGCAAACTCCTTCTACTGCAATTAAAGTAGCAATTACTTCCGGTTTAATTTACAGCAGACTCTATAAATTTTTAATGAAAGTTTTTATTTTAATATAATTTCTGACAACACACTGGATCAAATATCACATCAATGTTAGCTGCTATTTCGTTTGATATTGCTCACTTACCTCACATCACTCTGTTGATAAGAATTGGTGAGTGGTGCTGCTTTTAGTTTTCTTAATGTACCACTCATAATTTTAGGCAGATGAAATGACTATGACTAATTTTTCTATAGCCATTTGAAGCTAGGGAACTCATAAAGAAATCAACTGGCTGGGTTTCAGTATAAAAATGCTAAACTCTTGGCCACAATGAGACCCCACACATTATCAGAAACCCCAAAGCATACCAAAAAGCCTGTCAACGGAGACATTCTTTGGAAAAGGGATGTTACAAATGTTGAACCTGGCAAACTCATAAATTAACTGTTGTGACACTGCCACACTTGCTGTTGAGTTATTTGAGCACTGATGTGCTTGAGTTGGGTGATGGCAGAGGGGTGGTGGTACAGAGAGGCTGGCTTTGAAATGCCAAGAGAGGTATTAGAAACTCTGGAAGGAATTGGCAATCGTTAGACATTGTGTACACAGATAGCAATTTCTGACCAACCCATTCCATTTATTTCTAGTTCATACTCAGCCATCCACAAGATACTGTTTTAAAAACATTAGTTTAAATTGATATGAAGTCTATTCATTTATAAAATCAATTTATTGCATACTTTTTGTTTAATAGCTTAGATTCAGTGTTAAAGATTTGATTGACCCAAGTAAAAAAATACAGTAATCATTTTTAGGTGCTATTTCAGAAAAATATGCACAACGTTTCAAAGTTATTGTGACTATTGTGACTTTAAATTATAATACTAACATTCTACTCCAAGAAATGTGTAAGACACAGATCTAACAAACAATTAAAACTCAGGCAAGAACCATCAAAGAACTGCAGTAATACAGGGATAGTGGTAGCCTGGCATCAGGTTCTTACATACACCAAGGATATGAACTATGACATCCTGCCTTTCCAAAAGTACAGATTCTCTTAACTCCTCAACTGCTTCTTGTGGTAAAGAGGTTGAAAGAATTCTTTTCTGAAGTTGGATTCTCCATGGAAGAGAAGGAGAATGGCTTAAAGTCATTCTGAAATTTAGAAATCAAATCAAACCAAACTCTTCCAAAGAGTCTGATAACTCTGCAAAGTTGGTAGACATGTGGTTGTCAATATTAGCAGGGAGAGATGTTTTAGAGGCAGGAGGCAACTGACCAAGTGAGGATGTCTTGTAACAATCCACCCCCCAGAAAGGCAGAAAATAATACAAATCAGTTAACCATAGTATTTAGAATTTGACATCTTTCCTTGGGTATTTATAAAATAACAAAATCTATACATGGCAACAAAAAGTATCATATTCTGATCACTACATTTAAAAAGTCAGCAAAAGCCCATACTAATTCCTATTACGCTTGTTCCTTGGTTCAATCTCAGCACTTTCAGCTGTTCTTGCACGGCGATTCTGTCTTGGACTTCTTTCTGTGTCTTGAAGATTGTTTCTGAGAACAGAAAAAAAGAAATGGCATCTTAGAAAGTAATGATCATTAATTCTACAGTGGTTTCTAGTTTACAAGTGCTTTTACATGCATTATTTCATTAAAATTTCCAAATAGCTCTCTATTCTACTGACAAAGTTATAATGGTTATTATTATTATTACTGCCACTTTATAAATAAGAAAACAGTGAACTAGCAAATATCACACATAGCATGTGAGAGAGCCAGAAATTGAACCCTTTTTGAATTAAAGTCTAGCAGTTTTATGCTTCTGCTTGGCATGTAGAAAGTCAGATAGTTTAACAAAATAACTCTTCACGATTCTGCCAGAGAGCTGAGGTTGTAAGGTAATCAAGAAAACAAAATTCCAAAGAAAAATAAGCCCCTCCAAAGAGAGATGGGCCACACAAATTCTCTCACTTTTGGCACGGTGTTGCAGAAAGAGGTGGCTGTCATACAACCAGGTAAGAAAACAGCTAAACTCTTCATGAATTCTTAAGTATGGTTAGTATTGCTGTGCTCTGATACAAGGAGAGTCCATACACACTTGCAAGCTCTTTTCCATAAGCCTCCATCAAGCCTCCATCAGGTGCTCATTAGAAAGACTGGGAGCAGAGCAGGAAAGCCCACTCTGGAGGTTCCTGGAAACAGAAAGTCCTACATGCTTTCCTGGCTGTCTCTCTCTTGTGAGCAAAAGCTTTTAAATTGCTGAGAGAAGAACAAAAACTTGCTGGCCCATGAGCTCAGGCAAAGATTCACTGCCTCTGAGGAAGGAGCAGAGGTAACATCAGGCAACCTCAGGGGGAAGTATAGAAAATTATTTGCAGGAACTCAGGCAGAGATTCACTGCTGCTGGGGAAACGGCAGAAGCTAAAACCTCTATATTGGAGGAGGGGCAGGAAATCATTTGGGGCTGATGATCTCCCACTGATACCAAGTAGAGTTTTCAGTCAATGCTGTCTGACACCATGGGGAAGAGTGCTGAAAAAGTCCATCCTTGATACCCAAGCACACAGGGCCTACCAAAGATTGAGGTTGGACTAAGACAACAGCCAACTCCCAGTTTTCTCCTACTATTAAGCCTAGCACCAAGTAATAGTAGGAGCAGGAAATGGATGAGGGAAAAGTAAGGACTTTAAGTCCCTGTGTGGTGCAGGGCATAAGTCATGAGGAATGGCTGAAAGGTAAATGGGAGCAAAATCAGTGAGCAGAACCCCTGGCAATCCAGTCTTCACATTAAACACATGGTAAAAGCAGCCTACTGCTAGAGAAATTTAAAGCCACTGATGCACTGAAGGTCATGTTTATTTGAACAAAACTCCAACCTAGGTCAACTCCTGAATTAGCTAGCTCAACTCCCCCACACTAAAGGGCCAACAGAAGTATGCCCCTTTCCAGGCACAAATACTATTACCTCAGTTTCCAAGGTCCTTCACAGTATGTCTAGCACTCAAGAAGTATGACACACAAACAAGGAAAAAAATCCATTTGTTAAGAGATAACAGCAGCCAGCAGACAGACAGAGATGACCCACATGTTGAAACCATTAGACCAGGACTTTAAAACAACTGATTAACATGCTAAAGGCTCTAGTGGAAAAGCAGACAACACACGTGAACATATGGGGAGCTTCAGCAGAAATGAGTTAAAAAATTGCCTTTCACAAAACTGGTCCCTGATGCCAAAAAGTTTGGGAACCACTGCCGCCTTAACACATGTGTAATTGGAATCTCTGGAGAAGGGAGGAAGAACTGTAGAAAATAAATACGTAAAAAATATGACTGTGGATTTTCTAAAAATAATGAAAGACGTCTAACCAAGATCTAAGGTAGTCAAAGAACTCCAATCATGATAAATACCAAAAATAAAGAAACAAATAAACAAGGTCTCTCCAAGATTTGTTGTTGCTGGTTGATGTTACTGTTTATAGTGACTTTCTGAACTAATCCTGAAAATATGTGTTCTTTGTTGTCTATGGCCACTAAAAGTGTCTGCTTGGTTAGTATTCTGGTCTGCTAATGATTGAACAGACATTTCCTTAAACACCTGGAACCAATATGATACAGAACCCTTTGGTAAAACCAATCCTTGCTGAGAATCTCTATCTGTGTCAGGAAAGCAGTTCACATTCATTCAACACTCAGTGGACAACTCTGCCTTAGCCTCTACTTCCTGCTTATGCAGAGACTCACAGTTAACCAGAGGCGAAAGCCTAGGGCCTTCTCAGGTCTTTCCTAAGCATGCACAGAGTTCTATGCATAAGTGTGACCATCTAGATTCCCGGGATTATTTCACAGTTATTCAAAGCCCCCACAGAAATCTCATTTCTAAAGGAATTTAAAGCCACTGATGCACTGCAGGTTTTTTGCTATGAAGCTTTTTGGTTAGCCTATTGTTGGCCCCAACTATTATCTACCACCTCAGACAGCTGCAAAGCTAATCAATTGCCTCTAGTTGTCTTGAACGAAAACCATTGGAGAAAAGGATTTTTTTCCCCTTTTTTATTTTTTAAAGATGTGGGGTACAATTCAGGATTAAGTATACAAATGTTCATTATGCAGGCACCCTTGTTGATGAGGTATGCACCCCTCCCCTGGCAGAATCCTACTACTGCCAACCCCGCCCCCACTACCCGCCCCCCCCAGCAATTTCCCACTACTGACAATCCTAGAAAAGGCTTTTTTAATTGAGTGAGCTTCAACTCAAGTAAAGTAGTCTTGCAAATGAGATCTTCCAGGGAACCACTAGACAGATTAAGTAAAAATTATCTGGGAATTAGGCTTTAAAGGTGCTCCAATGTCACTCTACCTCCTCTGGGGGATGCCAGCCTGCGGGTCCTCACCATGAATACAGATACTTGGCTCCTAAAGACACAGAGGAGCTGGAGAGAGGAGGATACGAGCAGGACAAGTCAAATTGTCACAAATTGTCACTGTTCTTACTGAGATTCAGTCATTTAAAAAAAATAATAAATGCTCCCTGGATTGTCACTGTCTTTGGTTAATTTTCCATTTTCCAAAAAGTTGATTCTGACAATTTTTGCAGTTTTGACATTACTTATATGAAGAAAAGAAATTCCACCATTTTTGCTGATGTCACTCTTATGTTTTTACTTTTATTTCTTCAGCTTTTAATTCATGTTCTTAAAATCTCTAAATTTTCATGTGTCAAATTTTTTACCTTAATATATTATTGCATTTACTTATTTGACTTCTGACTTTTTATAAGGCTTAAATTTTAATGGAATATTCCTCCTTACTTTTAACTTCCATTTGATTACTTTTTCTTTATTCTCATACTATATTTTTAATTATCCTCTAAAAATGTTAAGTAATATTTTCTTTACATGTCTCCCTTCTTTGATTTGCCTTTATAATAGCTGGCAACAAACATGGCTATAGTGGTAGTAGAAGAAATCTATACAATAGCAGAGAGTTGAGAAGGGAGAGCTCAGTGATTCTCCCAGAACAATTCTCAAAAACATTTATCCCCTAAAATGCAAGAATCCGAATAAGATGACCAATCCATCCTTTCTTCCCCAGTGCATATAACACACTGACTTACTAGAATGATAACACTTAAAAAGATCTCAAAGGTGCAGCGGTTTTTTGATTCTTGATCTCCAGCAGGTATAATCAATGGATTTTTTAAAAATAAAGTTTGTCAATAGCATTCTGTTAGCCAAGTGGGAAGGCAGGGCACTGAGGCATCTACTGTTAAAGTGCTAAATGCGAAAGCATGCCTAGAAGATGTGGCCATTTATTATCAGCCTGCTTCTAATATACATTATTTCCAGGATGATCTGCTTTTCTTAATGATAGAGCCATAGAAAGAACCTCTTGGTGCTGTCTCATTGCTTCACGTTGATTACAGAGGCTGGTCAGAGCAAGTACTGGTCAGAGCAAGTACTGGTCTAAGCAGGACTGGGTTTTCTGATGATGCTTTTTTAAAAGCATGGTAGTAGTTGTTTTCCTGCTGTAAGTACTCTCAATTACAACCATGAATCGCTTAACAAATATGACAGGCTCTTAAGTGCATGCAAATGACTTCTCAAAAGCAAATGAAACAAAAGCTAAGATAGACAGGTGGGACCTTATCAAACTGAAAAGCTTGTGAAAAGGAAAATAAACCATCAAAAGAGTAAAGAGACAACCCACAGAATGGGAAAAATTATTTGCAAGCTATGCTTCTGACAAAGGCCTGACATCCAGAATCTACAAGGAACTCAAATGAATTGACAGGAAAAAAAGAAACCACTCCATTAAAAAGTGGGCAAAGGACATGAACAGACACTTCTCAAAAGATGACATACAAGCAGCCAATAGACAACATGAATTAATGCTCAGCCTCACTAATCATCAGAGAGATTCAAATCAAAACTACTAATTTCAATAAGGATGGTGATCATTAACAAGACAAAAAACAGGTGCTGGCTGAGGAGAAAAGGGGACACCGCTGGTGGGAATGTAAACTAGTCCAACCTATATGGAAAACAGTGTGGCAATTTCTCAAAAAACTAAAAATTGAGTTTCCATATGCTCCAGCAATTCCTCTCCTGTGAATATACCCAGAGAAACATAAATTGCTCTACCAAAAGGACACCAGCACACACGTTTATTGCCACACTATTCACAAAAACATAGAACTAACCCAGATGCCCATCGAAAGTAGACCAGATAAAGAAAACGTGGTACACACACACAATGAAATATTATGCAGACATAAAGAGCAAAATCATTTCCTTCACAGCAAGTTGGATACAGTTGGAGACCATCATACTAAGTGAACTATCACAAAACAAAAAACTGAACACCACATGTTCTCACTCATAAGTGGGGCCTGAACACTAATCAAATTAGTCAAATTAGTGCAAGGGTGAAATTGGTAGTCACGGGACACGGCAAGGGGAGGAAGGGAGCCACATGTCAACACAATGGGTACCTGGTCCACTACCAGGGGGAAGAGGGCCAGCTAGCTAGAAACCTGCATGTAGCCTGCTTATGTTGCAAACCCTTACTTGTACTCCACAACTCTAAAATAAAAACTAAATTAAATTTTCAAAAATAAATATCAGGGATGGGGGGATTCTTCCTATACCAACTTGACAGAATTTCTGCTAAAGGCAAACCAGGGTAATAAGATATTAAAAGTGGGGAATAAAGAATTTCATCAAATATCAAAGGTATTTAGACACCAAAGGTAGGAGATTTTCACTAAACTGGCCTAGAAAGATTCTGGCTAAAAGTGAACAGGCGGAGTCACTGGATTAAGGACACTGCTTAAGGTCAGTGCTTAGTCAGAAAGAGGACTCAGAGGGCCTGACTCAAATTTGGGCAATAGCTAAACACTTGTGATTTGAAGTCTATATATGGCAATTCTATTACATTGTAAAATAATATGCTAATGATGCACATATTCATATCCACAATTTTTCACAAACACATAAAAAAACCATCTAGAATGTACCTATTATAACATGTTATCTAAATAACAATTAGACTGCACATGGAATCATGACACTATCTAATGATAATGCTATAAAATTAGCAATTTACCTCTAGAAAAAATTATAATGTATTAATTTATATAGCAAATATTCTGTAATTTGAATTTTTTAAAAATTTGGTATTTTATTGCCACAAAGAGTCTGTCTGTCAATCTTATGATCTCTAGTTTAGCAGTAATGCTGGTCAGTTATATCTACACCACAAAAAAGGGGGGTATAATAAGTTCTGTTCTGTCATGGTCAAGAGTTCAGTTTTTAAGGTTTCCCTGGGGTCCCCTTGGCCAAGAGGGGATCTGTTCAGTCAGCTGAAGGCCTTAGGATTTTATTTTTAGTTTACAGTAGCAATCTTTATCTGTTTACAGGCTCTTAAAGTTATCTACTTTAAGAACATTCTACTAGTGAGTACATTCAGAGCCAATAAACACTGATTGACTGACTGACACATTCATTCATTCACATATTTATTGAGTGACTACTCTGGGTCACAAAGGTACTGTGCTATGTGTCAGGGATTCAAAGTCTAACATACTCTTAAGAAAAAAGGGAATCAAGCGTTAAGGGAAGAGTGCTGCCAGAGAAAAGCTAGAATAGAGTTATGAAGCAGGGGATGACAATTCCTATCTAGATGACGAAAAGGGAAAAGGCAATTCAGGCAGAAGCAACAGCAAGTGCAAAGCCTCAAAGGCCAGGCAGCGTAGCTCACGAGGCAACTGGGAGTGGTACCGCTTGGCTAAAACAGAGTTGTGGGGTAGGGAGGCAAAAAAGTGAAATTCCACAAGCCAGTCAGGTAAGCTGGGGCCAGAACACAAAGAGCCTTGGATGCCGGGGGGGGCCTTGAAAAACTTTAAAGAATAAGGGGGAAAACACCTGTAGTTTACATTTCACTGGCAGAATAAATTGGTGATGACCAAAGGCAGAGAAACAGGGGAACAGCTGTTCCTGCAAATGGGGAGCAAAGGGCCTGTAGCAGAAGAGGACACAAGGGGCTGATAGAATACAGAGGTAGCATCAGCTACAACTAAGAACTTTTAAAAATACAAATTACTAAACTCCACCCTAAATCAACTGAATCAGAATCTCTGGAGGTGGAGCCCACTAATCTACCTTTTAACAAGCCCTCCAGGCGATTCTAATGCATATTTAAGTGAGCGCCACATATCCGAAGGACTTTGCAACGGACTACATGTAAGTGGTGGGGGAGCATGGGGAGGTTAAAATGATTGCCTGGTGTCTGCTTGGACGGTGGGGAAGACTATGATACTACCATATGCTAAGAAGTGGGGACAGTGGATGAGCAGCAGATATGAAGAGAAGAGCTTAGACCCTAAGGCTCATATATTTCCCCCATACTTTAAGTATAAAGAAACTGAGAACTGAGAACCAGATAAATGAAATGATAACTATTTTTCATGCTGCAAAATATTTTGTAGCTTGTATTATATATTTTTTTTCTGTATATTACATTTTGACCTCTAAAAAACCTTTCAAGTAGAGGAGAGATTGCCCTTGGTGGGGAGGGGAGAGGCTAGCCACTCTTTTTTTTTTTCACTGTTGTCACATTGACTTTATTTTTATTTTATTTTAGAATTGTGGGGTACATGTGAGGATTTACTACATAAGTAAGTTGCATGCAGGTGGGGTTTGAAATTCTTGTGAGCCCTCTCTTCCTGACAGTGGACCTGCTACAGCGTGTGGTTTTGTGCCCCTTAAGCCATCTCCCTCCTTCAGCAGTATCCAGCATCTGTTCTTCCCACACAGAAGAAATGACTAGTAATCAGGGCCCACTTATGTGTGAGAACATGCATCATACTGTTTTTTGTTTCTGTGATAGTTCACTTAGTCTGATGTTCCTCTGCTGCATCCATGTTGCTGCAAAGGTCATGATTTTATTTTTCTTGCTGCTTATAAAAACACTACTTTTTATGGAGCAATGTGTTGCTGACCAAAATCTCTGAATCATTTATGAAATTAGGAGAATGTGTTGGAACTAAAATAGTATGTTCTAGGACTAATAACTCAAATATGCCACTTGTAGTACCAAAAATATGCCGATAAAACTAAGATGAGTATTTGTAGAATTGCAACATTTTGTTGAAAAGTAAAGCTCTGTAGGCTTTTCCTGATTGTGCCTTTAAAACTACACCACAGTGCAAGCTCACACACAGTAGGAACCGTGGCTGTTTAAACTGTTCCATACTCAGCTGCAGTCAGAAGGCTTGGATTCTAGTCCTAGCAGTGCCACTAACTAATCTTTGGAACATGACCTACTCAGTTTATCTCTCTGGAGCCCAGCTTCCCTTTCCATAAAATGAAATAATTGGGCCAGATGAGCACTTACATCTTTCTAGCTTTAATACTTATTATTTGTGAGGATTAAGTGATGGGATTTGTTTTCTTTTCCTTATTTCTTTTTTTTTTTTAATTTAAAGTTTTTAGTTTATTAAGCTGGTTATGAAAAAAAAACAATGGCCACAGATATCGTCACTGCATCATCTTTAGTCCTTTGCCTGTTATCCAATCTCCAGCTCACTTCTTGCCAGCACCAACACTGGCCTCTGCAGTCCCCCTAACTTTCTTCATTCTGTTCTTGCATTCCTTTCACTGCTTCCTTGAAGTCTTTTTCTTCTCATACAAACCATATCTTGCAAGTCTATGTTTGGGTTCATTTTCTTTGCATAATCCAAGGAATCGTAAATCATGCCAAAGCCAGTTGTCTTGCCACCACCAAAATGAATTCTGAATCCAAATACAAAGATGACATCTGGTGTTGTCTTGTACATTTTGGCTAGTTTTTCCCGAATTTCTGTCTTAGGTACTGTTGCCTTCCCAGGGTGAAGGACATCAATAACCACTGGTTTCCGTTGAAGAAGACAGTTGGTCATGAATTTCCTGGTCCGAATAGTTACTGTGTCGTTCATGATGGCTGCCAATCCTTAGGCAGGTGGGGGAGGGGCGGGATTTGTTTCCTAAGTGCTTTTTTTTTTTTTGAGTTGCAGCCTCACTCTGTTGCCTAGGCTGGAGTGCAGTGGCACAATCACAGCTCACCACAGCCTGGAACTCCTGGGCTCAAGTGCTGTTCTCACCTCAGTCTCCCAAGTAGCTGGGATTACAGGCACACACCACCACACCCAGCTGTTTTTTTTATTTTTTGTAAAGATAAGGTCTCACTATGTTGCCCAGGCTGGTCACTCCTGGGCTCAAGCAATCCTCCTGCGTCAACCTCCCCAAGTGCTGGGATTACAGGGGTGAGCCACTACGCCTGCCCTCTAACAGGCACCTGGCCTAAAGACAACTTTAAGAAGTCATCATGATCAAGACTGGGCATGGGCTCGGGAACTCTGGGCTTATCACAGTCACTGGGTAAAGGTTTATTCAGCATGAACAGGTGCAAGAGGAAGTAGTTAGTTAAAGAGTTGCCTCCTCTTCCAAAATTCAAAGTTAAATTGCTTAGGTAAGAGATGGTAATACAGTCAAGATCTCAAACTTTCATAAACTGCCACTGTTTGAACCACCAAATATCTCATAATAAACCTACTCACAATGCATCCCCCAGAAACACCACACTTTTCTATTCACCCCATGATTCAGCTATGAAACTACAAAATGTCAACAGCACTGTATAGTTTTAATGGTTATATGCCCTGAGTTTTGACAGCTGGGTTAGAATCTCAACTCTATCAATTATTACTTATTGCTATATGATCTTGGGCTAGAGATTTACCTCTTTCAGCATCATTTGCTCACTATAAAACGGATAGTATTGTTATATTTAAATGAGATCACATATGTAAAGTTATTTATTGTTGGTTAGTCTTGTGTTGACACTGGGGCTACAATGCTGAATGTACAGATCACCAGGGGTGATGGGCAAACAAATAATCACACACATGTGCTGGAAAGAGGACAGAGTGCCTATAACAGGAGGACTGAATCTAGCTAGAAGGGTCAGTGAAAACTTCCAGAAGAAGTAGCTCTTGAGATGAGATCTGAAGAATAAGTAGATGTGTAAACTAGGTGAAGAAGGATTGGAAGAACATTCTGTGCAGAGGGACATGCCTGTTCCAAGGCCCTGTGGTGGAAGAGAACTTCTCATGGAAGAGGTCTGTATGATGGAGCAGAGAGAATTCATATCATAAAAGGTCTGGAGAAGGAAAGAAAAGAGTCTATAAGAGATCAGATCACGCAGGGCCTTTCAAGCATATTAAAGAGCCCCTTCTAAGAGAAACAAGAAGCCATTAAAGCAGAGGGATGAGTAACACTGCTTAAATCTGCATTTTTAAAAGATTACTTTGGCAGCAATATGGCAATTCGGTTATAAAGATGCCAGAGGAAATGACAACAGACAAATTAAGAGGTTATTGTCTAGTCAAGATACGTCAATAGCATGGATTAGAGTGATATGAGTGGAACTAAATCAACGGGTTCCAGAGATACAGCCAAGCACCATATAACATTTCAGTCAACGACGGACCTCTTATGTGACCACATATATGATGGCGGTTACATAAGATTTTAATACTTTGTTTTTACTGTTCTTTTCCATGTTTAAATACATTAAGACTTACCATTATGCTCCAATTACCTAACTGTAACCTGTTGTACAGGTTTGTAGCCTAGAAGCAATATGCTCTACCCTAGAGCCCAGGTGTGTAGTAGGCTATGCCATCTAGGTATGTTTAAGTGCACTCTAAGATGTTCACACAACAATGAAATCATATTTCTCATTATGTATCCCTAGTGTTAAGTGATGTATGACTGTATTAACTGCCTATAGGAACAATTTATCCTTACAGAAATAATATTTCATAAATAATCAGAGTAAGCAGAAATATACAGAAACAAGTAGTGAGCTGGAACTCATTGCCTTGTGTGTGGATTACTTCTTTCTAAAATCAGAAGGCACAAATATTGTTTTGTTGAAAATCAGATACACAGAAATATGATTTCTCAGGTCAAAGTACACACTTATTTCATGATTATGAGAACTTACTTGTGTGATGCTTCCCAGGCTTCCTCTTCTTCTAGAATATCTCTTATGATGTCTGAACTGGAACTGAAAGGATATGTACATCAATTGCCAGACGATAAAAGACTGTATGGTTCCATTTATATAAAATTCCAGAAAATACAAACTTGTCTATAGTGACAATAAGCAAACCAGCAGAACAGTGGTTACCAGTGAGGGGAGGAGAGGGAAGTGGATGTGGCAAGAAAACAACTAGCTAGATGCAGATTTCATTAGGAGAGGAGGAGGGAAAAGCTAAAGGCCCTAAGGGACATTAAGGTAGGATTCACCAACTTTACTGTTTTCCTAGGACACAGATCCACACAACCACTCGCTAGGGAGGCTGATATTCACTGTCATTCCTAGTTCCACAGAAGTGGATCTGAATCTTTCTGTCCACAAGATCCCAACCCTTGTTACTTCTTACTTTGGAGATAACTACTCCAACTTTAAAAGAAAACTGAAGCTGTTTTAAGTCCAACCATTTCATTCTCTTCTCTCGACTCCAAAGTTGTCCATTCTTCTTTACCTGGATATTGCTTAAGTAGTGTTTCTCAACCTTTTAAAATTATCAACCCTCCCCCTAAGTAACCTTTTACACTATTTTCCTAACTCTATTACATTTTAATACCACAAATATGTCTCTCTGTTTATGTATTATACACATATCTGTGCTTTATACATAAAAGGAATAAGTTTTTCTTACCTTCCCAATCGCTGTCAAGAACTAATTTCCACCCCCAGGAGGTGATATCACTCCTATAAGAACCTATAAGCTAGGGAATGAAAGTTGGGGAGGTCATCATGTAGCTCTGGGTCCTAGGAGGGTCACGGAGTTGGAGAAAGACTACAATCAGCTTCTTGCCAACAGCCCTCTGCCACCATACGCACACATATTAAAAAAAAAAAATTAAGGTTACTCAGTATCCCTACTGTTCCAGTTAAGTAAGCAGGATGGCCACGCCTGTCAACTAGCCCAGGAGAATTTGTGATCAATTTCCCTAGGGGCTTTCAAATCACCAGCACAAATCACTGATTTGTTGAAGGAAAATATTTGCAGTACACTAATGACATAAACCTAAGAGGTTTTTGCTCTGCTACCTCAATGAAAGCAGATGGTAGAGGAGGCTTACAAAAAACACATCTCAGAAGTTGCCTGCAATCTTCTCTTCCTCTGTGACTTCAACACCAGCCAGGCTACACAGCTCCCCAGGGTCATCTATTCTCATCACCTTTCTCTCTACTCCACCTCAGGCCTCACTCAAATGATAACCAAATCACTAAATGGACTGATACATTTGGGAAATGAAGTTTCAGGATTATCTGCTCTATCTGCTGCTCCAATTCTAGTCACCACTGAAAAATGAAGAGTTGATGCTAATACATGTATTGTAAGTACATTTTTTAAAAAAGGAATCAACAGGCAGAACAGCTGAAAGCTACATTCGTTCAACTAAACACAGTTTCACAAATAGGATTTAACAAGGAGACTCTTGAGTCGAACAGCCAGTGTTACTAAAATCTCTTTCAGATCTCTTCCTTGTGGATAGAAGCAATTAATATTTTTGAAGTTTTAGTCATTTTAATATGCCTTGAAGATCAAAAATTCCTTTAATGTTCTTTCAAGACATCTAAAAAAATCCTCCAAAAGAGAAAATTAATTACTCATTCTGAAATATCCAGACCAGAGCATTTAAAGGCCTACACAACTATAGCTTTTAAGTCTAGAAAAAGGAATTTTTTCAGAGTAAATGTCAGCATCTCTACTATTTGGTCTTGGGACATTCTGCAAGACTACACTGGATGAACATGAGGACTAGCACATGAAAGTTATAGCTCCCCTGTGGAAGGATGTTCAGATAGTACTCGCTGATATCCCCATAGGTCCAGGTTAGAGTAGATATTATCATATAGATTACATATGAGAAAGACACTCTGGCAAAAAAAATAATCTTGAATTCTATAGAATTCCCAATTCTATTCAGGAAAATCCTTAATTAAATTTATTTAGAACAACTACAGTTAATTTTTCATACCTTTGAGACGTAATTTTCAGCTCAAAGTTTCAGAAGTGTAAGCTAACTCTGTGTATGTGCATATGTGTGTGTGTTCACGTGTATGCGTGCACATGAACGCACCTTGGCCTATGTGGTCTGCCTACAATGCCATGCTTATTCTGACTAAAAGTAGCACAACTTCTCAGGCAAAGAAAAATATTATCTTTGCATATTCCTTTTGTAGTATCTTACTTTATTCTAATAGTAAAGATTTTACCATCAAAGCTGAAATTATGCCAAATACCTTTGGCAGATGTACAACTGGTAACATTATCTAGAGAAAAAAACCCATAGATTTTAGTGTCAGAGATAAGGTGCATTCCTGTTTCTATCACTTACTGTATATCTTTGGGAAAATTACTTAACTTTATCTGTGTCAATATGCTCACCTATAAAGTCAGGATAATAATAAATATACTTCATAGGAATTTTTTAAAAGAATAATCAATATAACACATAAAATGTTTAACCTAGAGCGTGGCACATGGTAAGTGCTCAATAAATGTCGGTTCTATTTTCATACAGCAGATTTGGGTCTGAATTACCTGAATAATTGCCTCAGTACTATGCTTCAATTTACCCTAGGAAAGCTGATCACTATGTGTTCTATTTTAATCTTTGATTTCTACCGTTTCTATGACACCAGGGTGCAAATTCATCAGAACCTGTTATTTATCCAGCATGACAGGTACACAGGGTACTGTGGGGTAGAAGAAATGCAAACATCTGCTATAAAAATTTTGTGGATTAAGGGTTACTTACAAGTGGAATGTTTCTATTATCTAGTAGTTAACCCCCCACAACTCTTCTCTTAATTGTACCATTAATTTGAATGTAATTGAGTATATCCAACTTAATAAAATAATCCTTAAGAACAGGTCACTGGAAGACAAATGGAAAATGTACAATACCTATCAAACAATGGTGATTAAATAAATGCTGCCAGCTTCCATGAACTTTCCTCAAATGCTTATTTTTAGTAATCTGTTCTGTAAGATGAACAATAACTTGTATGCCAAATATTTTAGCAGTTGGCTGACAACATATTAGAATAGTAAACATCCTAGTAAAAAAAAAATCACTCGATGACAATGACACAAATTATCATTTTCTGAGCAACTACCTCTACTAACCATTGTGATAATTACTTTATTATACACATTCCCCTTAATTCATAGAACCACACTAGGTTTTCTCCCCATCTGACATATGAACAAAGTCTCAAATAAATTTTTTGTTTGTTTTTAACTTTATGTAGATACAAGCTCTCTCTATATTGTCTAGGCTGGTCTCAAACTCCTGGTCTAAAGCAATCTTCCTGCCTCAGTCTTCCAAAGTGCTGGGATTATAGGCCACCATACCCAGTCACAGAGAAGTTAAAGTAAAAAAGCAGGGATGGAATTGTAAAGCTCATCTTCTTTCCTACACCATGCTGCTTCAACTCGTGGTAACAACAACAACAAAAAATCATATGTTGTTAATCCACCAGAGTTCAAGAGTTAATATACCCTCTCCTGTGTATTTATCAATAAAATTTATTATCAGATAACCATCAACAAGGTTCTAGAAAAAACAAGGATAAGAGTTCCCTTGCTCCACTAAATATAGAAAAAGATAAAAGAAAGCTTCAGATAATAGAAAAATAATAATAAAAATAACTTATCAAATAATACATACAGAATCCCTAATAAGAGATAAAACCAAGCAACAATAACTAAGTTTATGTTCAATTCACAAAGCATTTACGATATATGATCGTCTCATTTGCCTTTCAGAATCACACAGAAAGGTTAGTGGGGAAAAAATAAGCTATCATTCCATTTTATCAAAGAGAAAACTGAAGCTCAGGGAGATGCATTCAACAACTTCCATGTGCCAAGCACCTTTCTAGAGTCACAACGCCAATGGCTGAGCCAAACTCCCACAATGGTACAAAGACAGTTATAGGTATATGGATCTCAAGGAGTCACACAAGTTTCAAGGACCTGATGTCACAATAGAATCTTGAACAAAGATATATTTCCTCAAAACAAATGTTCCAGTCATCCAAAGGTCCACTTATCTCATGCACCACCCAGTTTAGGCTCTTCCAAAAATATGATACTGGAGACCTATCCCATGTTCCCACATTTTCTCTAGAAACTTTCAACAAACAAAACTCATCAACTGAAAGAGGATGAATCATTTAGCCTTCAGGATTACTGAAGTTCATAAATATTATCAGAAAAAAAGGACAATAATAAGATACAAGGTAGTCATGTATATTAGTAGAAACAGATTTTCTATTTTGTGGCAACGTTAAACGTCATATTCTTGATGGTTAAAAAAATTAAATGTAATGCAAGCTTCCAACAGAAATTATGAAGATTTTAAAATACAAAGCTATCAATGAATTACAGTAAGCTACTTCCTATTTAGGTTATTGTTCAATTAGTTTGATGTTTTCTTTAGATACTGTTTTCTCTCAATTTGACCAGAAAAATAAACACTTACTTAGTAATTTTTCTAACAGTCCCAAAGTTCCTTAAATTACAAGACTCCATTAATATATTTGTCATACCTTACTGCCTGCACCACCAGACTTCATTAACCAATTGATGATGGTGATGAACAGTGATGAAATGATGAATTTCACAACTTTGTTTTTGTTTAAAGTAATTTGTTTACATGATTCAAAATCAAGAGATATAGATTATGTATACTGAGATGTCTCACTTCCTTCTTTGTTCCCATCCAACCTGTTCCCTCTTGTCTCTAATACGCAATCACTTTTATTAATTTATTATTTATTCTTATGGTGTTTCTTTATGTAAAAGCAAGTAAACATAATATGCATCATTCTCCTTCCCCTTTTAGAAAAGAAGTAACTGTTATACGTACTATTCTGAATGTTAGTCTTTTCAATTATAAACATATCCTGGAAATCTCTATATCAGCACTTAAATATCTTCCTTTTTAAACAATCACACAGTACTTCGGTATATTCAGTGGTGAATATACTGGTTTAATCAACCAGCCCCACTGATGAATACATAAGTAGTTTCCAGTCTATTGTTATTATAAACGTCGATGCAATGAATAACCCTGTGAACCGGTAATTTTGTATATGTGCAGGTATATCTGTAGGACAGATTTGTTCAAAACAGAGTAAAAGGTAAAACAACAGTACTTTTACTTGATCTCATCAGAGGCCCCTCCTAAAGGGGTGTAGTATGTTATGTAGCACCCCAACCAGTAATAAATAAGGTTGCCTGTTTCCCCACAGCCTTACCAAAGAGCATATTATCAAACATTAAGATATTTGCCAGCCTAATAGGTGAGAAATAGTTCAAATTTGCAATTCTTTTCAGCAAACTGTGTTCATGATTTTTGTCCATTTTTCTACTGGATTTGTGAATCCTTTCCTTCTCAGTCACTAAGTGTTCAAAGCGAGTATCTATTCTAAAATGTTTTTTAAAATATCCTATTAAGTATCTAAAAATGATAAGAAAAAATGTTAGCCTGCCTTCTTTTATCGTCAAAAACATTTCTACTAAGCTATACCATGATTTTTTTTTTCTTTTGAGTCAGGGTCTCACTCTGTCACCCAGATTGGAATGCAGTGGCACAATCACATCTCACTGCAGCCCCAAATTCTCAGGCTGAAAGGATCTACCCTCCTCGGCCTCCCCAGTAGCTGGGCCTCCCCAGTAGCTGGGACTCACCAGTAGCTGGGACTATAGGTGTGTGCCACAATGCCAGCTAATTTTTTATTTTTTTTTGTAGAGATGAGGTCTTGCTATGTTGCCAAGGCTGGTCATGAACTCCTGGGTTTAAGCAATCCTCCTGCCTTGGCCTCCCAAAGTGCTAAGATTACAAGTGTGAGCCACCACACCTAGCCTATGCCATGACTTCTAGAACAAGAGCTGTTTCCAAATTCAGGCATCCCAGTTGAAATATTCATTTAAAATTTTTCAGATCTAGTCCTTAGAAATAGTCTGAAAAAAAAAAAGTATCTCCTGCAATAGCCAAATCTGTTTCTTCTTTCTGACTACTCCATAGTTCCTATACCATAACTTCTTCACATACAAATCAAGTGAACTAATTCAAACCTTTCAACCACATCTGGGCATGCTGTCTTTTGAATCTGAAAACCTCCCAGAACGAAGATTTTCTACCTAGAGAATATTTAGCATTCTCTTTTTTAGAAGAACAGATTCTAAATCTGAAAATAATATAGCTAATATACACTGGTAATTTTTCATTTTAAAAAAAAGATACATTCTACTCTGAAATATAGCACTGAACTGAATTTTTCTTTCATTATGTGCTTTATACCCTAAGGTCCTGCAGTTATACGAAAATAGTGGAGTAGGGAAACTCATAAACTTGTCCCTTTTAATATTTCATCGGTTCTTTTAATTCTACTTCAAAAAAGCACTTCAGTGCCTTCTGAGGATTTGAAGAACAGCAAAATCAAACGGGAGAAATTATACCTAAATTCAGGGAAACTGGCTTTACCATTTATCAGGATCATGAGATTAAGTCACTTAACTTCTCTTTCAGCTGACCCTATCACAACCTTACCGACCCAGAAACAGGGGACAATTAAAATGCTATTACTATCTTTTCTACTCAAGGAGCATGATGAGTCTATTTACCTATGTATTTTCCACCTAATCAACTGTTTAAAGGTGTAGTAGTATGGCAAAGCTTCCTAGCTGGTGTGCTCTCCCCCTCACCCATGGTTGGAGGTACATTAGGCATCAACCCCTAGGCCTGGTGAGACCTAGTGTGCTAATGCCCATGGCAGGCACCTCTGCCTCTAACATCATCTCTTTATCTTGGCATGCCACAGAAATACTGTCATTTTCTATGTGTGCTGAGGAAAAAGGTTAGGAAACACTATATTCAAGCAGAGAGAGAGAGAGAGAGAGAAGGAGGAGGAGGAGGAGGAGGAAGGGGGAGGGTCATTTCTTTTAGGTCAATCACTTTAAATTCTATAAAAGTCAATAAAAGTGAGCCAGGTTGTGGCTCAGCCTGTAATCCTGCACCTTTGGGAGGTTGAGGTGAGTGGATTGCCTGAGCCCGCGGGTTCGTGACCCACCTGGGC
>NW_007258380.1:123073-199681 GCF_000164805.1 Carlito syrichta | reverse complement strand
CCAAAAAAAAAAAAAAAAAAAAAAAGTCAATAAAAGTGCTGTGTGTATTTTGCTTAAGAAAGAAAAATACAAGAACACTAGGTTAATTCTAAATATTAGAGTTCTTTTGGATCTCTGGAAAAATTTAAAGTTCAAAGTATTCAAGGTAGAAATAATATTTGAGCTTACGTTTAATTTACAAACTTAAGCAAAAGAAGATATCAACTCTGAGAGACTAATATAAAGAAAAAATGTTTTAATTAGCAAAATATTCACTGCTACAACTAGATGCTGAATCAAGCTCTCAAGTTAAGTGGGCAGAGGTACAAAATCATGATGTTTTTATTCTTTCAACTCTCAGCAGTATAAGTGACTAATACAAATAAAAATCAAATACTAAAAGATAAGAAGTTACAATACTCAGTCCCACAAAGAAAACCAAAGTAAAAGACAAGCAACATCCCAAAGATGAAAATTTTCTCTACCACTTACGAAGCTTTAATTTGATTACAAGTTTCTTTGAGAACAGGAACTGAGGGATTGAGTATGAAGCTGGTGATGAGACTGGCATGACTCTCTTCTGCCAATTTCTAAGTAATCTACTCAGTTACTCGTCCTGGGAATGCACTTTCAACTGTGCACACATAGGATGTCAATCACAACCACTCAAACCAAAGAAACTCAATATCAAGTCAAAGTTCAGACCAGAAAATTCCAGTCTTATGATCTGTTCCAGGAGGACAAGAATTCTAAAGCCAACTTACATGACTAAATTTTAGATATCATACACTTGACCTCCCTGTGACTCAATTCTCATATGAAATAAAAGGTTAGAATAAATTAGAAGAATTATCCTTCCAAAACTGTATTTACCCCAAGCTTTTAACAATGCTCTGATAATGTGTTTTTAATTTTTATTTGTACTATTACTTATAATATAAATGGCTGTAATAGAATATGCTTACTAGGGCACGAGAAACCTTCTAAAGCCACACACTGATGAAATCTCAAAGGCTTCTACGCTTGGCTTCTGCAAAATAAAGCCTCTACATATGAAACATATGTTTTAATACTTGAATTCCTCTGAGATACAAAAATAATGTGTACCACTTATATGGCGAAATCAATAGAACTAAGCAAAATCAGCAATTAGTTTGTATCCATGTTTCAGAATGTATTTGTGTGGGAGTAAAGAGAACAGATTAGACATGCACATTAACACTGCAGGCCTTTCTAACAAGAGGCCCATACAATCAACGTAAACCCAGACACTTCAGGGAGAGATATAGTGTGCCCCTGTAGAAAGAAGTTTGGAGATTGTTTCAAAGAGCTAAAAAGAGAATTACCACTCAACCCAGCAATCCCGTCGTGTGTGTGTGTGTGTGTGTGTGTGTGTGTGTGTGTACCACAGAATATTACATAGCCATAAAAAAAGAGTGAAATCATGTCTGTTGCAGCAACATGGATGCAACTAGAGGCCATTATCCTAAGTGAATTAACCCAGAAACAGAAAACCAAATACTGCATGTTCTCACTCATAACTAAGAGCTAAACACTGAGTGTAAATGGACATAAAGGTAAGAACAACAGATACCGAGGACTTCTAAAGGCGGGATGGAGAAAGGGGAACCAGGGTATAAAAACCTGCCTACTGGGCACCATGTTCACTATTTGGGTGACAGGTTCGACAGAAGCCCAAACCTCACCATCATGCAATATACTCATGTAACAGACTTGCATATGTACCCCCTAAATTCAATTTTTTTTAAATGAAAAGAAAAAAATGTCAAAATAAGAAATGGAAATCAGCTTGTCCCAAGGAAACCAGAACACATAGTCAGTCTATGCCTAACTGACATTTTCAATAATTCTATTAAATTCTTGCTAGTGAAAGAAGCAATGATGCTTAAGACATAGCCAGACCACAAATTTGACTCAACTCATATTAAAATGGAGAAAAATCTGAACTGAGAATTATTGGCTTCAATCCTACTTACTGAATCACTTTACATAAGCCACATCACCTCTCTAAATCTCATTTCCTTATCTATGATATGAAGTTACTAAATTTAGTAATTTCTTAACAAAATTTCTAACTTGACAATGTTTGCATTGTATCCTCACACGAATGTCTCTAAGAAGACCTCATAATTTTTGTTTGATTTTTTTTTTTTAAGTTGGAATTTCACTCTGTCGCCCAGGCTAGAGTACAGTGACACACTCACAGCCACCCCAGTGTCGACCTGCTGGGCTCTGGTGATCATTGTGCCTCAGTCTTCCAAGTAGCCAGAAGTACAGGCACGTGCTACCACACCTGGCTAATTTTTGATTTATTGTAGAGACGAGGTCTTGTCAAGTTGCCCGGGCTGGTCTCAAACCCGCAGGCTCAGCAATCCTCTCACCTGGGCCGCCCAAAGTGCTGGAATTACAGGCTGAGCCACCGAGTTTGGCCTATTCCTCTGAATTAAAAGCAAAGGTAGTAAGAAATGAGAGAAAAAAAAGCCGTTGTGAATTCCAAGATGACTGTAACTAACAACATCTTGATCAAGTAACTAAAAATACAAAATTCCAATAACATGGCTTTATAAATTATACCACTTTTGTTCCATCCAATTTAATTCACCCAGAACAAGGCCAAAATGATTATGATTTTTTTAAGAAATTAGCGAAAGCTCCTAACTGGCTACCCACATTTGGGGGTGTGGGAGTGTTATTTCAAAATAATTATTGACAGCATGTCTAACATTTAGAAGGAACTAGTAGTTACTTCAAGGTCTCATGCTTATTCTTCTCAAAACAGTCGGAAAAGTATACTCTTGACTATTCTTTTTTTAAAAAATAAAAAACTTAATTGTTAACCAGTAAAAATTATTTCTCAGTTTTATGAATCAAGCCAAATATACACAGAAACATATGGATCAAGAATTCTATAAAGTTTACAAAATGTCTGAAAAATTAAAAACAGAATTATACTTTAAAAAACTCAACCTTAAATAAGTATTACCATGTCAGGCCAACACTATACCTATCACACCAAAACATTGAGTGATGCTCAAACACTGCTATATGCTATGATATATATATGGAATCTGGAAGGAACTGCAAATTTCTATAAGCACTTAAATACACAACTAAGCAGGGCACAGTGGCTCAAGCCTGTAATCCCAGCACTTTAGGAGGCAGGGGTGAGAAGATTGCCTGAGCACAGGGGTTTGAGACCAGCCTTGGCAATTTAGTGAGACCTCATCTCTACAATAAATTTTTTAAAAAATTAGCCAGGTGTGGTGGCACACACCTGTGGTTCCAGTTACTTGGAAAGCTGAGGTGGAAGGTTCACCTGACCCCAGCAGGTCGAGGCTGCAGTGGCCATGAGCATGCCACTGCACTCCAGCCTGGGGGACAGAGTGAGACTCCAACTCAAAAATAAATAAATAAATACACAAGTAAATCAGCTTAGGAATTTTAAGATTCTCCTGATACAGGACATTGATGAGCTTAAAAAGTAATTTTACAGAGGATCACTGTAATGAGAGTTCATAAATTTGGTAAAAATAAACAAAAATATTTGCTACCTAGATTGACTTAGAATGATGAAGAATCAATACTTTATTATAAAACAAAAACAAAGCTATTATAAAGATTATCTATTATCATCAGATTGCCCATGAAAATGCATAAAAAACCCCAAAGGATGTCACCATGAACTGCCTGAGAGTAAAAGAAAACCTTATTATTTAACAGCAAATATCATCATCTGGTAATGAGTACTGGAGAACAGATAAAGTTATTTGTATTTTCACACTGTTCTTGGAGAATCACTATTCAAATCACTTTTACAAGTATATATTCACTAGTAAAAACATGGTAACTGAAGAGGATAAGATGTATTGTAAGTTGTTTATGTTTTAAGCCTGGGCCACATCCTCTGTGAGGTGAAACCACTCTGTAGGAAGTAAAAATAGTAGCAAAGAAAGTAAAGATAATTTTTTAAAAATAAAGCAACAAAGAAGAAAATATCATTTTTTTCTCATGCTACATTTATGAATAAATTTTATTTTATTTTATTTTTTTCCTCGTCCCCTCCCCGAGCCCCGATAAATTTTAATGAAGTATAAAACAATGAAGCATCTTATAGAATATATTAAAACAAAGGTTTTGCTAATTTATTCAACTAAAGGTAACATGTAGTTGCCTTTAGTTGAATAAATGAAAGGTTTTTAACCTTTCATTTAAACCTTAAATGAAAGGTTTTTAAAAATAATAGTTCAGTAACTAAATCTATTAGAACCTAAAAGCAGTGCCCAATTTTCCACCGAAGAAAACAGAGTCTTGACGACTTTGGCTTTTCAATATTCAGTACATTCTTTGGATATTTTCATACCAATATTCCCCCTTTATTTTAATGTTATAATGTTCTTTTTAAAAAATAAACCTTTAGCTAAGTGTGGTGGGTCACATCTGAAACTCCAGCACTTTGGGAGGCCAGGGCAAGAGAATTGCTTGAGCCCAGGAGTTCAGGACCAGCCTAGGCAACATAGCAAGACCTGGTCTCTACAGAATTCTTAAAAATTAGCCAGGCATAGTATAGTCCCATCTACTTGGGAGTCTGAGGTAGAAGGATTGCCTGAGCCTAGGAGGTCATGGCTATAGTGAGCTGTGATTGTGCCACTGCACTCCAGCCTGGGTGACAGAGTGAGACCCCCCCAGCTCAAAAACAAAAAGTTTTATTTTAGAATAGTTTTATATTTATAGAAAAGTTTGTATTTACAAAGATAGCACAGAAAGTTTCCATGCTACACCGTTTCCTCTATTGTTAAATGCTACATTAGTATGACATACTAGTTACAACCAATGAAGAAATATTAATAAACTATTATTACTAATTGTGGTGTTATGACAGGGAATGGTGGTTTCACCTACTATTCCTGGTTCTTAATTTCCATAGCCTTGTAACAGTCTCTGATTATACTGTTGGGTGTGTTAGGCCTTAGGAGTAAGCCTTAGAAACAGAATCTCTCTTATCTTCTCCTGCCCTCCTTTCACCTGCCCCAAGGCAGGACTCTAATGAACCCCCTCCCCTCTGATTGTGAGGGTCTTGCCCTATGATCTGGGGAAATATTGCTGAGGCCATGAAGCTTCCATAAAAACCCAAGAGGTAGCCGGGCTCAGTGGCTCAGCCTGTAATCCCGCACTTTGGGAGGCTGAAGTGAGTGGATCGCCTGAGCTCGCGGGTTCGAGACCCTCCTGGGCAACTTGGCAAGACCTTATCTTTACAATAAAAAAAAAAAGAAAAATCAGCCGGGCGTGGTAGCACATGTAATTCCAGCTACTTGGAAGGTTAAGGCGGAAGGATCGCTGGAGCCCAGCAGGTCGAGGCTGCAGTGGCTGGAAGCGGCCTCTGCACTCCAGTCTGGGCAACAGAGTGAGACTCCAACTCAAAAACAAACAAACAAACAAGAAAAACCCCAAGATGTCTAGGTTTGGGGAGATTCTGAACAGCTGAACACATGGAGGTCCCTGGAGGGTGCAGCACCCAGGGAGGGTATGGCAACTCCACGCCCTTTCCCTCACACCATGCCCTACACATCTCTTCATCTGTATCTTTTGCAATGTCCTTTATAATAAGCAAGTAAACTTAAGGGTTTCCCTGAGTTCTTTGAGATGCTCTCACAAAATTAATCAAACCCAAAGGCAGTCATTGGAACCCCAAATTAAAGCCAGTCCGTCAGAAGTTCCAGACACTCTGGAACTTCTGACTGGTGTCTGGGAAAAGGGGCAGTCTTTGGAACTGAGCCCTCACCATGTGGGAATATGGAACTATCTTCAGGTAGGTAGTGCTGGGATTGAATTAGAGGATGCCCAGTCCGCTGCTTGGTAAGAAACTCCCACATTTGGTCACAGAAGTCTTATTCTGTGTTGACGATTTTTGTGGTGGTGTGAGAGCAGAAGGGAAAACATGGTTAGGGAGAATTTTTCCTAAAGCACTAACTAAAGTTCATACTTTATTCCTTAATCTTTATCTAACATCCTTTATCTATTTCAGATTTCCATTCAGGATACCACATTACACTGAATCATGATGTTTCCTTAAGCGCCTCTTAACTGTAAGAGTTTCTCAGACTTTCCTTGCTTTTGGATGGCCTTGACAATTTTGAGGAATACTGGTGACGTCATTTGGATTGTTGTCCCCTCCAAACCTCATGTTGAAATATGATCCCCAGTGTTGGAGGTGGGCATAGTGGGAAGTGATTGAGTCATGGGGTGGATCCCTCAAGAGTGGCTTGGTGCTGTTCTTAGGGCAATGAGTGAGTTCTCGCTCTGTTAGTTAAGGAGATAACTGATTGTTTCCAAGAGTCTGGCACCACCTCCTCCTCTCTCAACTTCCTGAGGCCTCACCAGAAGCCGAGCAGGTGCCAGCACTCCGCAGAACTGTGAGCCAAATAAACCTTTTTTCCTTTTAAATTATCTAGCCTCAGATATTTCATTATAGCAATGAAAAGGAAACAAACACATCTGGTCAAGTATTTTGTAGAATGACCTTCAGTTGGAGTTTGTTCGATGTCCTTCTTATAATTTAACTGAGATTACGAGTTTTGGGGAGGAAGACTACAGAGATAAAGCGCCACCCTTGGCATTTCATATCTAGGTCACATGCTATCAACATTGTATTGTTGACGGTGACCTTGATCACTTGGCTGAGGAGGTGTTTATTGGACCTCTCCAATGCAAAGTTACTCTCCCTTCAAGCCCCTTTTCTTCTTTGGCATCAAGTCATTAAAAGCAGCCCACACTGAAAGTAGAGGGAGTTATGCTGCATCTCCTCGAGGGGAAAATATCTGTATAAATTATTTGAAATTCTTCTGCACAGGAGATTTGTCTATTCTTCCCATTATCAGTATGGACTCATGGATTTTTTTTGTATTTTAGGTCAATCTAATACTACATTATTTATGTTCTTGCTTATATTGTTCCAGCTTTGGTCATTGGAAGCTCTTTCAGTTGGCTCCTATGTCCCTCTGTCATAACCCAATTCTGTTTACGTTTTTCCATTTTCCTTTTCCTCCCTCCCTCCCCCTTCCCACCCATCTTTTTCTATCTTTTTTTTTTGGCAGGGGACGTCCTTGCTTCCTGGCACATGATACAAACATTATGCTCCAGGTTCATCTTGTATATTACAGCCCCAGCCCTAGAATCAGCCATTTCTCCAAGAAGTGCTGGTTCCTTTTGTTGGACGATGGTATTAGAAACCAAGATCTAGCTGGGCTCGGTGGCTCAGCCTGTAATCCTGCGCCTTGGGCGGCTGAGGTGAGTGGATTGCCTGAGCCCGTGGGTTCGAGACCCGCCTGGGCAATTGGTGAGACCTCATCTCTACAATAAATCAAAAAACTAGCCGGGCATGGTAGCGTGTGCCTGTAGTTCCAGTTACTTGGAAGGTTGAGGCGAAAGGATCGCCGGAGCCCAGCAGGTGGAGGCTGCGGTGGCCAGGAGCAGCCACTGCACTCCAGTCTGGGCGACAGAGTGAGACTCCAACTCAAAAAAAAAAAAAAAAAGAAAGAAACCAAGACCTGTGCAGTGGGCATGCTCACTACTGCTGTGGTATACTTGCTTCCTGGGCCTCACAGCTGACAGAACAAGGAAATATGTGTATGTACACTAGCTCACATATATACCCAATCTATAAGTCTTTCTATATGTCCATCCCAGTGTATATACAGCTAAACATGAGTTCCTATTAATGACTCCAATTCTAATCTAGTACCACACGGATAGCTTTAGCCTTGCCTTTTCCTAACTTCCCACTCCAACAGTGGGAAACCTGGCTCCCAATATATGCCACCTATTTTAAGATAAACACATACCTATCACTGCAGAAAAAAAGTTATGCCAAGCTACAGATGGGTAGAATTAGAAAAGAATATTCTGAAATAGTAAGTCAAGGATGAACTTTAGCAAATACATATTAGAGAAATATTTAAAGACTGCATATCTATACAAATCAAAAGTATAGATAAGTATATATTAAAATACTATGTTCAAATTCTTAAGCAGGAAGAAGCAATTTTATTTTTTTAAAATATCTAAAAATAATTACTGATAAACCAAATGGTTGGTTTTTATTTTAATATTCAAAGGGAATTCACAAAATATTGTTACCTATTAACAAGGTACCTGTAAAGACTTAAAAAAAAAAGAAAAAAGACAGCAAACTTATTCTGCCATACCCAACAGAGTAATACCACAAAACCTATTAATTATACTACTATCTCTATTAAGAAGAAACAAAGCAGGAAACTAAGGAAATACCTCCAGACAATCACAAAGCTCTTAGTTCTACATTTGTAATTTTTAACCTAAAGCCAAGGGATTCATATTTAGTATGTTGCTAAACATCTATTTGGTGACATTATTTTGTACTTCAGCTTATTACAATACAAGATGAAAAAGTAAATTATTTCTCATCAACAAATACACTTTCTCCCTTCAGACTGTGGATCCACTTCGCTCACAGCTCTCTAGATAATCCCTTTCTCTCTAGATATTTGCTTGTCCATCCCTTCTTTGACATCCCCGAGATACTTTTATCTCTTGCCTTCCTGGCACCAAAGGGCAAAGATGCTTGGCAGGAAGGTACACAGACTGCAATGAGCTCTGAAAAGCCCTTACACATTCCTACATTATCTTGTGCTAGAGAGAGTATAGCCTATAGTGCCCCATTCATACACATAAATCACATAAAATCCAACCATTTTCCTATCTTCAGCTGGAATCACTGCCGTGGCAGTTTCCATTGGTGCTCTGCCCCATCCTCTTGCACCCTAGGCCCTCAGTGTGCCAGGCTTGCCTTCCAACTGTCAGTGTCTTTGCCTGAGGAGAGCACCTCATCACTAGAGCCTGCTCTGTTACCAGCATGATAGGCTGGAAGCACCAGGAAGCAGCCTCCAAGTACTGATGGACAGAAATCCCCTTGCCCATTGGATAACTCTGATGAATGTTTTAAACCAGCTCCCAGTTTCCCCGAGAGAATGAAACTTTAGTTGCTCACAGTAGCATATGGTTTGACAATATGCCCCCTGAAATGCAGTCTTCCCTTTCCTGTCTCACTTCCTCATCCCCCTCTGGTGTTCCCTGTGCTTTCCAAATAAACTACTTCCACTCAAATATTGCCTTGGGGTCTGCTTCTCAGGAAACTCAACATTTCAATAACTGCATATTTCTACTCCTTTGAGAATGTAAAAAAGCAAGACTGCTTGGCCATAGCACATATCAGTCAGGATGATGTGGCCTCTGGGGGTCAATTAGACCTGGGTTCAAAGCATATTGCCACATGTTACTTGTACAAGTTATTTTATTCCTTTGAGCTTTCATGTCCACATCTCTAAAATGGGTTTGTTTGGATTAAATGATATAACATACGTAATACCACTAGCACTCAAATAACATTTGTAGAAACCACACAGCTTACTACCTATATTAACAAGACTTTAGTACTCCATCTTTATCAATATGTTTCTTTACTATGCCAGGAAACTCTTCCCAGGAAGATAAAAGTATGAATAACTTTATTGCTGAGTCCATAAACTTCTTGAAAGGCTCATCAGCTTTTCAATATAAAGCATGAAAGGAGTCTTTGAATCCCTCAGAGTCCTCATCTTGCTGCATTCACCAATCACAATCTATTAGTTTAACCTAATTCTAACTACAGGTTGCATTGATAGTCCTGTCTGAAAACAAACTTCACTACGGCCATTTAACCCTGAGTTGGCCCAATATCATCTCAAAACAAACTTCAAACTCTTAATACACATCCCAAGTTTGCCTTTCTGGCTATAAGAGACTACTCTGGTAACAAGAGGTAGTGTTTCTTCTTCCCTTTGCTAAGCAATATATAAACTTAGTCTGGTCTTTAGATTAATGTCACAAAGGCACTTTAAAAAAAAATTAAGATTACCTCCATTTTTTTCTTTTCTTTAAGTGAGAAAGCACGATTTATTGAGGGTAGAAAAGCTCCCACAGCAGGAGGGGACCTGAAGGGGTTGCCCATTTGGGACCGAAAATCTGGTGCTTATATAGCCCTAAGTCCAAGCCGATTGGCTAGCACTAGCTGTGAGCTGCAGCTTTTCTGGTCAGTATTAAGGACCAGTTGGCAGAAGGTGAGCTTATTGGTTGTTTTTCAGTTCTAGCAGTGAGTATCTAAGCTCTAGCTTGAGAGGCTCCAGGGAGTTTGTTTATCAATGCTGAGGCTGAGAGGTCTGCCGGGAATTTGCTACCTTGCTACCAGAGGACCCTCCTGTCTGTCTGCCTAGCCTTTTTCTAGCTCTCTCCTGTCTCATTCCCCGCTCTGGAGTAGTAACCCTAACTGCCCTTAGGGAGTGAGGAAGATGACCGGTCTGGCTACTTCCTGCTGGTCATGGGCGTCCTATGGGGACGGCAGCTAGGGATCCTCTGGAGGGCAATCTAAAGTTCCTCGGTAGAGAAAAGCTTCCTTACAAGGTCCCATCTGCACCGCCATTTGCAGTTTGAGGGCCTCCTTCTGTGGAGCCCCACGTTCAGGCGCCAAAACTGATGAGGATTTTTCAGGTCAGCCTGGGCTTCAAGAATGTCAGCTCAATGGGTCGGCCAGCCAAGCCCCCGAGAGGGTCGTCAAGGGGCTGGTAAGCCTAGCCCCGGAAGTGTTAGCTCTAATGGGCTGGCAAGCCACGCCCTGAGAGTGTTGCTGGTTTGGTGGGCTGGCAAGCCTAGACCCCAGAGTGTCTCAGCTTTGGAATACTGCATCTTCCAGCAGCTCTCCTGGTTGAGTCAGTTCCATCAGCTGGCAAGCCAACCTCTGGGGTGTATGGCTTTTCAGCTCAGACGATCTTCTATAGCTCTATAGGTTGCAGCTCTTCAGGGTCGAGGTTCTTGCCTGATGCCCAGGAAGAATGAGGGACATGGACAGCCGAAAAGTGAGAAAGCACGATTTACTGAGGACAGAAAAGTTCCCACAGCAGGAGAGGACCCGAAGGACTTGCCCTACCTACATTATTTTCTAATTTGCTCAGAACTTAGAAAAGGCTGGAATTTAACTACTCCTTCCATTTTCAAAAAAAAAAAAATGGTAATAGAATGTCTTCACACTGAATAGTTCTTTAAAAAATGAGTGGTTCAAGCCTGTAATCCTAGTACTTTGGGAGGCCAAGGTGGGAGGATTGCTTGAGTCCAGGAGTTCAAAACCAGCCTAGGCAACATAGTGAGACCTTGTCTCTACAAAAAACTTTAATAATTAGCCAAACATAGTGGCACGCACCTGTAGTTCCAGCTACTGGGGAGGCTGAGGCAGAAGGATCGCCTGAACCCAGGAGATCAAGGCAGATGAGTCATGATCTTGCCACTGCATTCCAGCCCGGGCAACAAAGTGAGACCCCAATAAAAAAAAAGAACCAGACTGAAAAGTGAAAAATTGTTGTAGTAAAATGTATCAAACACATACACGGCCAATAGTTCATTAGCCTTTTTGTCAAAATGCCTGGTGATCTGTGTCTATATCTGTGTAGGACCTCCTACACAAAGATGCTGCTACTAATTTATCATCAGACAAGATGTGTTTATTTTTGCCAGAAGTTGTAAAAAGTTAAAATGTATTCATTCATACCTTAACTGATTCAGGTTCTTTTATGACCAACTCTCAGCATCTATCTGCAAGAAAGCTCACCTAGGTTAGGGCTACAAACTTGGTCACAAAGCGGTGAATTTAGCTGTACTTTATAAGTACTGAAATCACAGTCTCCGCTTTATTAGCCCATGTTCTAAAAACAAAGATAACCATGTTGGATTGGTTCTGAATGGATTGACCAAAATAATTGAAAACCATACTCACCATCCAATATAGATCCCTAGCTACCACTTTTTTTGGTCCATAAATCATTAAGTTCTCTTCCTTACAGTATAAGCAATTTATTTGATTATGAATAATTACTCTTCTTAGAAATTAAAAAAAATTTAAATTTAAAATTAAAAATTCATAACCTCATACTTATCAAATAAATAACATTTGTACCCTTCACCCAGCTTTTCTGATTGTTAACATGTTGCCACATTTGCTTTATCACTTTCTTTTTCTCTCTGTATATGGTGAAACATATGTTTAACATAAACTATTTCTTTGACCACTGAGAGTAAGTTACACCCATCATGCCCCTTTAACCCTTCAGTGTGCATTTGTTAGGAACAAGTACATCTACTTACAAAACTACAATACAATTATCAAAATCAGGAAATTGAATATTGCTACAATATTATCTAATCTCCTTATTCAAATTTCTCCAGTTATATCAGAAGACATTGTCTCTTGTTAACTTCTTTTGCCTACACTTAAAGTGCATAATTTTTTTAAAAAATAATGATCTAAAAGTTCTTCCATGGAAAAGCATGTCATCCCTGTATGAAGATAATGCATCCTCTCTAGGGTCATAATCGACAGCATCTTTTTCCCTAACTTAGCCTTCAATAAAAATGCAGTGTCCTCTGCTTGCCAAAATTTGGGGAACAAAAGCTCTCTCTTCTTGATTAAGAAAAACAATAAGTTAATTTACACAAATTTGGACAAGTCTCTTGAACTCCTGAAAATCATCTAGCAAAAAGTTGTACACTTAATTCTTGGTATCAGAGCAAAAAAGTAAAAAGAAAAAAAAAGTACAAAAATCTAAAATTCTTATCAATTTGTTTATCAACTGTCATCAGGCTGGCAAAAGAAGATCATATTCTAAGAGTGAAGAATCAAGTAAGCAACAAAACTGTTTCATCATAATTAGTTGGATTGGATATACCCACTGGATCTTAAAATGAGATTATTCTTAGTTGTCAGTCTGCCATGTACGTCTGAATACTGCTCTAATACAAAGAAACCAACATCTTTATTCAACAACATAAGATCTATATTTTGTATTACAGCATGACTTGCATGAATTAAAAAATCGATTTGGCTGGGCTCAGTGGCTCAGCCTGTAATCCTAGCACTTTGGGAGGCTGAGACGAGTGGAATGCCTGAGCCTGTGGGTTTGAGACCAGACCAGGCAACTTGGCGAGACCTTGTCTCTACAACAAAATAAAAAATAGCCAGGCGTGTTAGCACACGTCTGTAGCTCCAGCTACTTGGAAGGCTGAGACAGAACGATCGCTGGAGCACAGCAGGTCGATGCTAGAGTGGCTGTAAGCGTTCATGCCACTGCACTCCAGCCTGGGCAAAAGAGTGAGACTCCAACTAAAAAAAAAAAAAAAAAAAAATTAACTCACAATATATGTATTCACTTAGACATAGAACAGCATGATTTTTTTCTTACAAAGATAAGTATTTTTAAAAAGATGAAAAAATATCCTTCTGTTTAAAAAGTCCTCTTCTATATGTCCATCCATATCTGTATCTTTGGAAGGATGTATTTATGAAAAGTTTTAATACTAAGTTACTTCTGGCTAAAAAAATTCTGAAATTCTATTCCTTCTATCTAAATTTTCTATTTTTCACTATAAAGATATTATGTAATTTTTAAAGTATTTTTTTGAAAATTTAGGGCTAAAGTGAAAACAATAAAACTATCATAAAAAGATAAAATGGAAAACTTTTATAAGAAACAAAAGGAATAAAGGTAGGAACACTTCAATGTATAAAGAATGAGTAGAATGCTAGAAGGTTGATTTATAATCTGCAATGGGCAAGTGGTAAAAGATAACATATAATTTACCAAATCTATTACATGAGTCAAAAGTAACAGGATTACAGAATTTTAGAGCTGAAAAAGGTCTCAACATAATCACTAAATACAATGCCCCATCTCCCTTCCTTCTGATTCCTGTTACAGAAAATAAATTGGATCAGATAAAGACTACATATCTCAGAAAAGCAATGATTCTACTAAAGGAATTTGATTTTGACTGGTCCCTTCTCTCTTTGAGTCTTTCCCTGATTCATATGATATTCATTATCCTAATCAAATGGGTATCTCTCTTGACTACATAAGTTTTGATATCATTACATAACACTGGCACTAACTAATGGATCATCATATTTTGTGACAGCCTTCGGCCAGGTTACCATCAGCTAACATCATGAGCCACTTAATGAGTTTAAACTAGATGATGCAAATTATTTTTGAAGTGAGTCAGGGACCTTAATTGTAAAATCTAAGTCAACACAGATAGCAAGATAAAAACTTTATCTACCCCAAGAGAGAAAAAAATTGAGGATAATCTAACCACGACATAATACTTCCTTTTCATGTATCCAGAAAGTTCTTTTAAACTTAAATAGACATAGGTTTTTATCTTATACCATTGTTGTACACATATTAAAAATAACAAATAAATTGGTTAAAATATTCCTAAAACGTCTTCATATTCAGAGCCCAACTCATCTTCATCATGTTTTGACTTGGTATCTCTGAGCTTTTCCACACAAATTCATTCTCAGCACGACTGAGAACACAAGCGGTACAGCATTTCTCAAATGTACTAGAATGCTGTTTCCAGGAATTTAATCTAAGGCACTGACACCCATTCTGCAAATTGAACTCATAAGTTTCTTTTTTCAATCGCATTGCATGTGCTGGAGGATAAGTAGTTTCTGTTAAAGGATAGCAAGAAGTATTTCACAAACTAACATCTGATACCTTAGCAATAGTCATTTGCAACACATGAATCAGTCATACTGTTATTTCTCTTAAATTTTTGCATGTATTCCATAGGGTTAGGCCATTACTCCTGTCTTTAGTCAGTCATGTTACAAATAGGCAATCTTTGCATACAGCTCATTTTAAAAAATGTAACATATCTTCATATACTTGGGGTCTCTTTCTTTTCCAGGTCCTGTAAGGCACTTGATTGTTTTTCAAGAAACCACAGAATTGCAGTCATTTATCCAATTATGATCCCTATCTCACTAGCATCAAGTTTTTACCCTGCAGCTCTGTTTCTTTATTTTTCTTCATACACAATAACCTTTTTGTTACATATTTTCTGGAAGATATATTAAATGACCAACTAATGTAATGTCAACAATACATGAAACTAAATTCTCATAATGCACACCTACTGGCAAGTACATAATGACGACAATTGGGCTGTTGGCGACTGTAAGATATTGCTGATTATAAGACACATCACAATTTCAAATATTAAAATGTAAAACAGAAAATGCATTCTTTAAAATGAGGGCTATAAAAGCATTCTAAAATATCCAGTCATTTAACTTGATTACTTCTGCAAAGAAAAAAAAAGTAATAAAAATAAAATGTCCTAAGTGTCCTGCCAAAGTATACTAATTTTCAGTATTACTTAAGAAAATTTAATTGATTTGTTTTATGAAAGTATAAACAATAATCATATATTTACCAAAGACCTACAAGTATTATCGCATTTCATCTTCCCAACATTTCTGAGATATAAGATATTTTAATATGCTTTTCAAAAATATATGGAAACAGGCTTCAAAAGAGTAAATCTAAAATCACCCAGCAGAACTTGACCAAAAGTCATTCAAGTCAAAGCCTACTGCTTTTCCTGCTACCCCATAGCTGTTTCCTGCTGCATTCCTACTCCTGACTAGCCTAGTTAATCAGTTGCCAAATGGTGTATTGGTTTCATGCCAGGACTGCTATTTAAGGCTCACTTCTTTCCCATTTTCCCTTTACACTTAAAGGGAGATTTTAGATCTCATAAAGGAATAAGACTATATCTTTTAAGCTTAAAGACCTCAGACCAGCAAAATAGAGCAAATGAAAAACAGGTATTTTGAAAACCTGAATAAAATTAAAAATTTAAAGATTAACATACTTAACATTTCCAATGTATATAACACTTCCAATTCATACTTAAATCATGAGTACTAGAGGTGACACTGCCTATTTCCTCAAAGCAAGCCTGAGAAATCTTTATACACCATCACTAAAACTAAGCTTCCAAAGCACGCATGCAAATTCAAGGATTCTTTTCCTTGTTAAAGTTGGAATTAAAAATAAGCCAGGATTCTCAGGAAGATGGCAGTGGACTAAGTGAGTCCTAGCGTGAGTGAGTAAGAATATGGAAAATTTTGCATACGTGTCAGTGAGTAAGTGGGCGTGTGAGTGGCTGACTGAAGTAGGGACTCAGGAACAGGTGGCCAGAGATCTCCGGGTTGAGTGGCTGGGGCTGCAGCTGCTCTGCTTGGTCCTTAGAGCCTCCTGGGTACAGAAGACAAGTCACCATTTGTTAAAACTCAACAAAGCCCATCCCAGGAAGAAGCTGTCAGGAGAGACTGCCAGCTCCAGACTCTTCTTCACCACTGCAGCACCTTGCCAGACACTGGCAGCAAGGGCTGCAGAGGGAGCACAGTGAGGGAGCCAAGAGGCAGAGCCCCACTGGAGAAGACAGAAGAGGCACCCTGCCAACATCTTGAAAATGGGGCAAGAAAGTGCTTCAGCTTGCTCAACATGGAACGACAGACCCAACCCAATCTCTGTGACCAGCAGATTAACTACTCAGGGGTTGATCATGACCCAGAGGGAATATCCCAAAAGCACAAACTCCAGAGGCACAGGATGAGGGCTGAGCCTCGGGAGCCCCACTTCTTACCCTGATTCAACTGCAGGACAAAGGATGTGGCTAGAAAAGGATGAGGAAGACCTCCAAAAAGATTAGTGGTCGTTTCTGAACCCTATCTCCCCATCCTCCACATTATTTGACTCTCAAAACTACAAGAGACAGCAAAGCTTCCAACCCATAGCCCTATTTCAAAATAGAACAAATTCAAAGCCCTGATCAGGGAAGAACAGAGAGCTGAGCAAACATCAAAAGTGAAAGCCTCTCCCACTGCCACTGAATAACTGAACTAAAGAGAAATGAAAGAGATCTGTCACAAATGAGGAAAAATCAACAGAGGAACACAGGTAATTTCCGGTGTTACAAAGAGAAAATGCCCCAAAAAATCAGACATCAAAGCCCAAACAATGGAAGTCACCAACAATTAGCCCCAGAATACAAAAGGGATTAGGGAATGGATGGAAAGAGTGAATAAGACTAAAGAAAGACAAGATGCAACACTGAATAAACTTGTAACAGAGATTTGACCATAAAAAATTTCATCCAGGAAATAAATAACAAAATGACAAGTATGGAAAGCAGAATTAATCAAGCAGAAGAAAGAAGTTCAGAACTTGAAGAACAAAACATGGAATTAACCTGATCTGTAAAAAACATAGAAAGAAAACTCAGAAAGAAAGAACAAAGCCTCCAAGAGATATGTGATTATATCAAGAGGCTGAACCTATGCCTGACTGGTAGCCGAGAAAAAGAAAGGGAAAAGGAGAACACCTTGGAGCAACTATCCCAGGAGGTTATCAAAGGAAATTTACCCCATCTCACCAGAGATGTGATCACCCAAACACAAGAGATACAGAGAACCCCCACAAGACATCAAATGAGAAGATCAACCCGTAGACACATAGCAATTTGCCTACACAAAGTAGGCACAAAAGAAAAAATCCTAACAGCAGCAGACCTATCGGCAGAAACACGACAAGCTAGAAGGGACTGGAGCCCAATATTCAAAGTCCTCAAAGATAAACAATTTCAACCAAGAATTTCAAACTCTGCCAAGCTTAGTTTCATCGGCAATGGAAAATTAAATGCTTTCCAAACATCCAATTCCTAAGAGATTATGCAGCTTCCAGACCAGCTCTATAGGAGACACTTAAAAAGGTATTAAGCGCAGTAGGGGGGGGAAATAATGACCACACACTTCCCAAAAGTATGGCAGAACACAGAATCAACAGAGAATACAACATGACTATAAATTTGAAAACACATATATACATCAACCCCCAAACTAAAAGAAAACAAAGAAAGAAAAAACTTTGATCTCAGCACTTTGGGAGGCTGAGGTGAGAGGACTGCCAGAGCCCATGAGTTTGAGACCAGCCTGGGAAAATTGGCAAGACCTCATCTCTGCAATAAATCAAGAAAAGTTAGCCAGGCATGATGGTAACATGCCTGTAGCTTCAGCTACTTGGAAGGCTGATGTGGAAGGATTACCTGAGCCCAGCAGGTCAAGGCAGTAGTGGCCATGAGCGTGTCACTGCACTCCAGCCTGGGAGCTAGAGTAAGACTTCAGCTAAAAGAACAAAAAAGGCAGGAGTAGCAATCTTAATATCAGACAAAACAACCTTTAAGCTATCAAAAGTTTAAAAAGAAGAGCTGGGCTCAGTGGCTCAGCCTGTAATCCTGTGCTTTAGGAGGCTGAGGTGAATGGATTGCCTGAGCCCATGGGTTCGAGACCTGCCTGGGCAACTTGGCGAGACCTCATCTCTAAAATAAAAGTCAAAAATTAGCCGAACGTGGTAGCGCATGCCTGTAGTTCCAGCTACTTGGAAGGCTGAGGTGGAAGGATTGCCGGCGCCCAGCAGGTGAGGCTGCGGTGGCCGGGAGTGGCCACTGCACTCCAGTCTGGGCGACAGAGTGAGACTCCTACTCAAAAAAAAAAATTTTAAAAGATACAGAAAGACACTACATAGTGATAAAAGGGTCAACACATCAACAAGAAATATCCATCCTAAACATACATGCACCCAACACACTAGCACGAGCATTTACTAAACAACTACTAAGTAAACTAAAAAGTGATGTTGACTTATACCATTATACCTGGGGACTTAAATATCCCACTAACAACCCTACATATACCATCGAGGCAAAAAAAAAAAAAAAAAATCAAGAGATCCAGAACCTCAACTTGACACTAGACGAAATAGACTTAAAAGGTACCTACAGAATACACCATCCAACAACCACAGAATATACAACCTACTCATCACCACGTGGAATGTACTCCAAGATCGATCACATTTCTTGGCCATAAATCAAACATAAACAAATTTCATAAGATCAAAATACTGCCATGCATCTTCTCACACTACAGAATAAAAATAAATATCAACACCAGCAAAATTCCCCCAAAACCCACAAAAACATAGACACTAAACAACATGATGCTGAATGACTACTGGGTCAACACAAATCAAAACAGAAATAAAAGATTCCTGGAAACAAATGAAAATGACGAAACAGTCTACCAAAACTTCTGGGATGCCATGAAATCAGTTCTAAGAGAGGAATCTACATCTCTACGAACACATATTAAGAAAATGGAAAAAATCACAAGTTAACAGTCTAACAAATCACCTAAGAGAGCTGGAAAGACAAGACCATCAAATCCTAACTATAGCAGAAGAATCCAGATTACCAAAGTAAAAAGTCCAAATACAGGACACAGAAGACAAAAACATCATAGAATAAAAATTGAAACAAAAAGCTAGTTCTTTGAAAGAATAAACAAGATAGATGAGCCCTAGCCAGAATGACCAAGAAAAAGAGAGAAAGAGCCCAAATAAACACAATCAGAAATGCAAAAAGATCAAATCACAACTGACCCCAAAGAAATATAAAAGATTATCAGAGATTACTATGCACACCAGTATGGAAATAAACTTGATAACCTAAATGAAATGGAGGACTTTCTGACATCACACAACCTCCCAAGGTTAAAACAAGACACTGAGACAGTAAATAGACCAAAAACAACCTAGAAAATTGACTTCATCATAAGAAAACTACCTACATAAAAAAGCCCTGGACCAGACAGCTTTCCAGCGGAATTCTACAAAACTGTACAAGGAGGAGCTGATACCAATTCTACTGACAGTATTCCAGGCCAGGCATGGTGGCTCATGCCTATAATCCCAGCACTTTGTGAGGTCGAGATGAGAGGATTGCCTGAGTCCACAGGTTCGAGGCAATTTAGCGAGACCTCATCTCTACAATAAATCAAAAAATTAGCTGGACATGGGGGCACATGCCTATAGTCCCAGCTATTTGGAAAGTTGAGGTGAAAGGATCACCTGAACCCAGCAGATCAGGGCTGCAGTGGCTGTGAATACGCCACTGCACACCAGCCTGGGCAACAGAGTGAGACTTCAACTCAAAAAAAAAGAAAGAAAAAAAGTATTCTAGGCAACTGAGAAAAACGGAATTCTTCCCAAATCCTTTTACAATGCTAACACTGATACCCAAACCAGTTAAAGATTCAACAAAAAAAGAGAGCTACAGACCAATATCCCTAAAGAACAAAGATGCAAAAATTTTCAACAAGATTCTAGCCAATCAGATCCAACAACACATCTCAAAATCATACACTATGACCAAGTAGGCCTCATCCCTACAATCAAGGGCTGGTTCAACATCCACAAGACCATAAATGTAATTAAATACATCAGAGATATAAAAACAGGAACCACGTGATTATATCATTAAATGCTGAAAAAGTTTTTGATAAAATCCAGTATCCCTTCTTGATAAAAAGTCTCAATCACCTAGGCACAGAAGGAACATACCTCAAAATAGTAAGTACTATCTATGATAAACCCACAGCCAGCATATTACTAAACAGATAGAAACTGGAAACATTTCCCCTGAAAACTGAAACAAGACAAGACTGGAACTGTCACCCCTCTTGAACATTGTGTTGTAAGTCCTAACTAGAGCAATCAGACAAGAGAAGGAAATCAAGGGTATCACAATAGGAAAAGAAGTCAAGTGTATCCCTCTTTGCTGACAATATGATCCTCCACCTCAAAAATCCAAGAGATAGCCGGGTTCAGTGGCTCAGCCTATAAAATCCCAGGACTTTGGGAGGCCGAGGCAAGCGGATTGCCTGAGCCCTCGGGTTCAAGACCCACCTGGGCAACTTGGTGAGACCTCATCTCTACAATAAAGAAAAAAAAAAAAAAATTACTCAGCCGTGGTAGCACACACCCGTAGTTCTGGCTACTTGGAAGGCTGAGGTGGAAGGATCTTGGAGCCTAACAGGTTGAGGCTGCAGTGACCAGGAGTGTGCCACTGCACTCCGGTTTGGGCAGCAGAGTGAGAATCTAACTCAAAAAACAAAACAAAACAAAACAAAAACCCAAGAGAATCTGTCAAAAACCTACCTGTACTGATAAAGAATATTGGCAAAGTCTCAAGGTACAAAATCAGTGTGCAAAAGACAGTTGCATTCTTATATACCACCAACAAGCAGGGAGAGAACCAAATAAAAAGTACAATCCCATTCATGATAGCCACAGTAAAAATGAAATACCTCAGCATCTTCCTAACCAGAGAAGTGAAAGACTTTTACAATGAAAACTATAAAACACTGCTCAAAGAAATCCAAGAAGACACAAACAAATGGAAAAACAGTCCATGCCCATGAATAGGAAGAATCATCATTGTTAAGATATCCATCCTATTCAAGGCAACCTACATTCAACCCAATACCCATTAAATTGCCAACATCATTCTTCTCATACTTGGAAATGACAATACCGAAATTCATATGGAAACACAAATGATCACAAATAGCTAAAACAATCCCCAGCAAAAAAAAATAAAGCAGGGGTATCACACTTCCAGACTTGAAACTTTATTATAAAGCTAAAATAATAAAAACAGCTTGGTATTGGTACAAGAACAGGCATACATACAGACCAATGCAACAAGAAAAAGATCCTGGAAGCAAAGCCTAAATTTCTCAACCAACTCATCTTCCACAAAGCCTCCACCAACAACCACTGGGGAAAGGAAAACCTATTCAGTAAATGGTGCTGGGAAAACCGGCTGACCACATGCGGAAGATTGAAACAAGATCCCTATCAACATACACAAAAATCAACTCTAAGTGGATCAAAGACCAAAACGTAAAACCTCAAACTACAAGAACTGAAGAAAATGCGGGAGACACCCTTATGGATATTGCAACTGGCAGCCAATTCCAGATCATAACCCCAAGTGCCCATGCCATAAGAGAGAAGATAGACAAGTGGAACCTCAGCAAACTGACAAGCTTCTGCAAAGCCAAAGAAACCATTAAGAGAGGGAGACAGCCCACAGACTGGGAAAAAATATTTGACAACTGTATGTCTGACAAAGGCCTAACATCCAGGATCTACAAGGAACTCAAACGTGCAGAAAAGAAAAAAACAAAGTGGGCAAAAGATATGAATAGACACTTCTCAAAAGAAGACACACGATCAGCCAACAGACACATGAAAAAACGTTCAGCCTCACTAGACATCAAAGAAATGAAAATTAAAATCACACTGAGATATCACCTAACTCCAGTCAGAATGGCCATCATTAATATAACAAACAACAACAGATGCTGGAGAGGATGCGGGGAAAAGGGAACACTTCTACACTGTTGGTGGGAGTGTAAACTAATACAAGCTCTGTGGAAAACAGTGTGGCGATTCCTAAAAGATCTAAAAACCAACCTTCCACATAACCCCGCAATCCCCCTACTGGGAATATACCCAGAGAAACTGAAATTACTCATTAGAAAAGATACCTGTACATGTATGTTTAGTGCAGCATTGTTCACAAAAGCAAAAACATGTAATCAACCGTGCTGTCCATCGAAAAAGGACTCGATTTTAAAAAATATAGCACATATATACAATAGAATATTATGTAGCCATAAAGAAAGGCAAAATCATGAACTTCAGAGCAACTTGGTTGGACTTAGAGTCTATAATTGAGTGATCTATCGCAGAAACAAAGAACTGAGTATCACATATTCTCACTCATAAAAAAATACTGAACAATTATTACAATACTATAAGAAAAGGATTGGTAGTAGTGGGAAACAGTCAGGGTGGAGGGGATGGGCAGTAGTGGGAATCTGCCAGGGGAGGGTGAGTACTCACCTCATCAACAAGGGTACCTGCATACTGAACATTTGTATACCTAATCCTGAATTGTACCCCACATCTTTTTTTTGTTTGAGTTGGAGCCTCACTCTGTCGCCCAGACTGGAGTGCAATGGCTGCTCCCAGCCACCGCAGCCTCGAGCTGCTGAGTTCCGGTGATCCTTCAGCCTCAGCCTTCCAAGTAGCTGGTACTACAGGTGTGTGCCACCACACCCGGCTAATTTTTTTGATTTACTGTAGAGATGAGGTCTCGCCAAGTTGCCCAGGTGGGTCTCGAACCCACAGGCTCAGGCAATTCACTCACCTCGGCCTCCCAAAGCGCGGGATTACAGGCTGAGCCACCGAGCCCAACCTGTACCCCACATCTTTAAAATTAAAAATTAAGAAAAAAAACCCAAGTGCTCGTGCCATAAGAGATAAGATAGACAAGTGGAACCTCATTAAACAGAAAAGCTTCTGCAAAGCAAAAGAAACCATCAAGAAATTGGGGAGACAGATCACAGAATGGGAAAAAATATTTGCCAATGGTATATCTGGCAAAGGTTCAACATCCAGGATCTGCATGGAACTCAAACATGCCAAAAGGAAAAAAACACAAACAGCCCCATTAAAAAGTGGGCAAACGACATGAATAGACACTTCTCAAAAGAAGATATACAAGCAGCCAACAGACACATGAAAAAGTGCTCACCCTCACTAATCATCAGAGAAATGCAAATCAAAACCACATTGAGATACCACCTAATCCCAGTAAGAATGGCCATCATTAATAAAACAAACAACAACAGACGTGGTTGAGGACTCAGAGAAAAATGAACACTTCTACACAGTTTGTGGGAATGCAAACTAGTGCAACCTCTTTGGAAAACAGTGTGGCAATTTCTAAAAGAACTAGACATTGAGTTTCCATATGACCCAGCAAACCTACTACTAGGAATATACCCAGAGGAACTCAAATCATTCTGTGGAAAAGATACCGGTACACATATGTTTATTGCAGCACTGTTCACAACAGCAAAAACATGAAACCAACCGTGCTGTCCATCAAAAAAGGAATTGATTTTTTTTAAATGTGGTATATATACACAATGGAATATTATGCAGCGATGAAGAAGGACAAACATATAGACTTTGCAACAACTTGGATGGATTTAGAGTCTACCATACTCAGTGATCTATCACAGAAACAAAGAATAGAGAACCACATGTTCTCACTCATTAGCAGACCCTGAATATTTACCATAATATTAAAAGAAAGGGATTGGCAGTAGCAGGATACTGCCAGGGTTGGTGGGAGTTGGGGGGAGAGCACAGCATCAATAAAGATACCTGATCTCAAGCCAGGCAAAGTGGGGACGAAAGGGAAGCCCAAACTTTACCTGTATGTGTCTATTGTATACCTAATCCTGAATTGTACCCCACATCTTTAAAATTAAAAAAAATAAAAATAAAAATAACTCAAAATGTACATCATCTAATAAATAAAAGGCATACCCATACAATAGAATATTATTTGGCAATAAAAAGAAATATAAGTACTGGGACATGATAAAACATGGATAGCATTATGCCAAGTGAAAGAAGTCAGTTTCAAAAGATCACATAGTGTATGATTCCATTTATATAAAAAGCCCAGAATAGGCAACTCTACATAGACAGAAAGTAAATTAGTGGTTGTTGAGGGCTTGGGGCTGGAGGATTTAGGGGTAAATGGGGAGTGATGTTAATGGGTACAGAGTTCCTTTTCAGGGTGATAAAAACGTTCTAAATTGTGGTGATGGCTGTACAACACTTAATATACTAAAAACCATTGTTTTCTTGGTGAACTGTGTTTTGTGAATTGTATATCAATAAAATTGTTTAAAATAATTAATTTATTGTAATTGGTTGGTAATTCCACTGAGCCATGTGTATATAAAGACATATACACATATGCAATCTGACAATTAAGTTCACAAACTTGCCATCATGCGTTTACGTTGGCAACACTATACAAACAACTCAATAAAGTTTCATGACCCTGGTGTATCAGTAACTCAAAGCTGTATTCATGCTGACATCTGAGGGTGTCTTGCTGAGTGGCATTCATTATTGTTGGTGCATGGTTTTGTGTGCTGTCATGAAAATGTCAGAGCTTGAATTTGAACAATGAACAAATATCAAATTTTTTGTTAAGCTTTGCAAGAGTGGAAGTGAAATCAGGGACATGTTAGTCCAAGTTTGTGTAGATAATGCCATGAAGAAAATGCAGTGTACAAATGGATCAAATGTTTTTCTGAGGAGAGAGACAGCATCACTGATGAAGAGAGGTTAGAACAGCCAGTAACAAGCAAAATGGATTAAAACATTGCAGCAATTCATCAAATTTTGTGTCAGAATTATCGGCTAACTATAAGCACAGCAGACCAAATAAACATCAATACAAAAACTGTCAGGAAAATCTTAACTGAAAATCTTGGCATGAGAAAGGTGTGTGTAAAAAATGATCATATCAATGCACCAGCTCACACAGCACTGTCTGTGAGGGAGTTTTTAGCCAACAAATAACTGTATTGGAACACCCTCTCTACTCATCTGTTCTGGCCCCCAATGACTTTTTCTTTACCCGAAGATAAGGGAAATACTGAAAAGAAGACATTATGATGATGTTTAGAACATCAGGGGTAATACGATAACAGTTCTGATAGTCATTCCAGAAAAAGTGTTCCAAAACTGCTTTGAAGGGTAGACTAGGTGTTGGCATTGGTGCATAGCTTCCCAAGGACAGTGCTTCAAAGGTGACCATAGTGATATTCAGCAATGAGGTATGTAATACCTAGTCTAAGATGAGTTCGCAAACTTAATTGTCACATCTCATATATAACTAATTATAACATGAAACAGAATGTATGAGCTTAAATTAAAAAAAAACACTTTAATGATTTCATCTTTGCTAAACTGTAGCATACAGACTAGTGCCTGGAACACAATACATATTCATTGAATGGATGAGCGCCAACATTGCAATGTTAGACCCTGTTATGAACAGAGAACAAAAGCTAATCTAGCATCACCATGCTTATTTTGAGTTGCTAACAAAATTTTCATCTCAAAATGTCACGTAAGAATAATTCTGCCGGGCTCAGTGGCTCAGCCTGTAATTCCGCACCTTTGGGAGGCTGAGGTGAGTGGACTGCCTGAGCCTGCGGGTTCAAGACCCGCCTGGGCAGGGAAACCTCATCTCTACAATAAATCAAAAATATCAGCCAGACGTGCTAGTGCACGCCTGCAATTCCGGCTACTCAAAAGGCTGAGGCGGAAGGATCGCCAGAGCCCAGCAGGTAGAGGCTGCGGTGGCCAAGAGCGACCACTGCACTACAGTCTGGGCGACAGAGTGAGATTCCAACTCAAAAAAATAAAAATAAAAAAAGAGTAATTCTATATGACCCTTACCAAGAGGAAACAATAAAGGATGGACAAAAAAATAAGGATAACATTACCCAGGATTTTGGTCAACAGAATGGTAAATAATGTGAAAGGTCAATCCCCTAATGAAGTGGCAGCAGGAGCATGTGACTGGGGATAAGCGCGAAAGCACTTTTCAACTCTTTCAGTGAATGATGAGTTGCAAAAACCAGATTTTGGACTAAACTCATTTTAGCAAATTGATCCAACAAGTTTTATTCCATATTTTCCTCAGTCACATTTTCTTTACCCTTGCTACCAAATTCAGAGACTTCATTTGCTCTCCTAGTTTCTGAGTCATAGTATACCTGAAAGCAATGACATTTTACTTTTTTTTTTTTTTGAGTTGGTGTCTCATTCCGTCACCCAGGCTGGAGTGCATCCAGGCTGTCATGGCACATTCATGGCCACCACAGCCTCAACCTGCAGGGCTAAGGCGATCCTTCCACCTCAGCCTTCCAAGTAGCCAGAACTACAGGCACATGCTGCCACACCCGGCTAATTTTTTGATTTACTGTAGAGATGCGGCCTTACCAAGTTGTCCAGGCTGTTCTTGAACGCATGGACTCAGGCAATCCCTCACCTCAACCTCCCAGATTGCTGGGATTACAGGCTTGAGCCACCATGCCCGGCCAGCATTTTCCTTTTTAATAGTTATCTCTCTGTTCAGTGATGCCAGCAAGTCTGGATGAGGCCAGGATACCATCAAACTCTATTTCCTACATTCTCATCACCAGATAAACAGACATCTGACTGCCATGTGTTTCCCCTTTCAGTTTCCTCCATTCTCACTCCAAATTCACAATAATGTCCCAATTCACTCTTGCATTCCAATACATTCAAGCATCAAGTGACCATGATTAAACTTTAACTCATCCCCTGACTCTGATTTTTCTCCACTTTCATTCTGTATTCCTAGAATATTTGTGTTTAAAAACAAATACTGCCCACTGGACTTGCAGGGATGGCCTGCTCTAGAAAAACAATGTAGGCAACCAAATGTTTCAACCTTAGTCAACCATAGAATGTTTTTGATCTTGTATAACTTTGAGATGAGTTGGGAAGATTTTTCCTTCCTAATATTTGATTCTGACTATTTTGAAATTGCTTACTAGGAACCCTAGGAAAGAGGATGAGTCATCAGGTATACTCCTCTTATAAAAAATTTCTTCTTTATTTGATGTGTCAGGGTAGGCATAATCTATCATCCCAGAGCACTGTTAATACTTTTTAAATGAATATCAAAGATTAAATAATTGTCAAGACATATTGACATTTACATTCAGAAGGCAACAACATACCAGGGTCAAAATGAGATAAAGATAAGAAAATAATTCAACAGAAGCAAAAGGAGGTTTACCACAGCATTAGGTACATCAACAGAACACTGGAAAAAATGTAGAAAACTAACAGAAACTGAAGGGTCTTTGTCAACTGTGGTAAAGATACATAACAGAACACTGTAACCATTAAAAATAACAATTATGAATATGAGACAGAAATGTAACATTTATAACCGTATAGATATAAACACACATCAGAACAAAAAATGGTATGTGCATATACATGTGTAAATATTTATGTGTATACACACACACACATAAAATGAATTAACCCTGTATCAGCTTTTCAAAATATCTTTTCAAAATGATTTACCACCAAACCTCTATTTTCAAAGTCTCCCCCCAACTACTCTATTTATTCAGTTAAACTTTTCTTTTTTGTTTTATTCTCCTATATACTGTGTCTTTCTGCATCTCTGCTTTTCAATATAGCTGTCTTTAACTCCTTTACTTATTATCTTAACAAAAATTTCACTGCCTATCATGCCTTTTTTTTCCCACTCTAGGAAAATATCTATATAAAGGATACAGATTAGAAAACAAAGTATATCTATGGTCACTGCACTACCCTCCCAACTCCTGCCTTGCTATCACTGTGAAGATTACACAGCAGTAAAGGACACTTTAATGGAAGAAGTTTGACTAATTGCACCAGCCCTTAAAGCTATTTTCTAATCATTTCTGCCTTCCTATCTATGCATGCGTAGGAAGTAAATATTTAAAATAATCAACTACTACATGTTTCTTACCTGTTGCATGAATCTGATTCTGATGAAGAAAGGGTTTCTTCTTGAATATCAGTACAACTAGAAGAATCATCTTGTCTATCAGGCTCCAATTTCCCTGGAGAGCCCAGCTTTGATTGAGGAAGGTGGCTTGTTACTAAATTCATATCTGAGAATTTCATTTTATTATCTTCCTGCCCTAAAAAGAAAAGAAGAATTTGTTTAAATGAAAAATTTTAAAGTACCTTAAGATCTATAACCTCTGATGCCTATTTAGTTCTGCAACATTTAATATTGCTATTTGTACTTCGTAAAGTAGATCAAGTATATGTAACATTGCTTCCAAAATACTAGTGACAGCCAGAGAACAAGAATCAACACAGCAATGGTGCTATCTAATCCTATTGTCCAACCCATGTTTTTCCAAGATTAACACATTTAAAAATAAAACGTCTTTCAAAACCAGGAGTGGGCAAAACTGTTTTTTGTTTTGTTTTGTTTATTTGTTTGTTTTGAGTTGGAGTCTCACTGTCACTGAGGCTGGAGTGCAGTGGCACAATCATGGCTTACCACAGCCTCGACCTCAGGTATCATCTCGACTCAGGTGATCCTTCTGCCTCAGTCTTCCGAGTAGCTGGGACTACAGGCAAGTGCTACCACATTCAGCTAATTTTTAAAATTTTTTTGTAGAGACAGGGTCTCACTATGCTACCCAGGCTGGTCTCAAACTCCTGGGCTCGAGCAATCTTCCTGCCTCAACCTCCAAAAGTGCAGGGATTAGAGGTGGGAGCCACTGCACCCAGCCTAGAATCTTGTAATTCTAATAAGGCAGCAATTTCATACATTAGAGAACATTGACAAACAAACATAAGAAGCATAACCAAAAAGACTAAAAACTCAACTGACAAGAGAACCACCATATTTATCACTATTACATGAGAATGTATCTATCTGGGCATTTTCCTAAAACTGTTAAATAGAATCTAACTATTCATTATGGAAAAGAAAAACTAACCAGACATAATAAATATTTTCATGTGATCCAATACACATTACAAGCCCATGCACCCTTTGTTATATTCTCAGTTTGATTCTCAGTCACTGCAACCTCAATGACAGTGAGACTCTTTTTGCAGATAAAGACTAAAGAAGCTGGAGGGATGCAGTCACAGTGTTTACAAGAATGTGACAGAAGCCGGACTCAGTGGCTCAGCCTGTAATCCTGCACCTTTGGGAGGGTGAGGTGAGTGGATTGCCTGAGCCCGCGGGTTCGAGACCCGCCTGGGCAGCGAGACCTCATCTCTACAACAAATCAAAAAATCAGCCAGGTGTGGTAGCGCATGCCTGTAATTCTGGCTACTCGGAAGGCTGAGGCGGAAGGATCGCCGGAGCCCAGCACGTCGAGGCAGCGGTGGCCGGAAGCAGCCACTGCACTCCAGTCTGGGTGACAGAGTGAGAATCCAACTCAAAAAAAAAAAGAATATAACAGAGAGGCATCGTCAAATGTCTACAAATATGAGTGAGAAAAACAGCTGCAAAAGGTTCTTCAGTTCCTGGGACACTCCACATAGTGTGCTTCAGGTCTCTGCTGGGATTTGTTTAGGAACTGAGTAGGTGTTTCACATGAAACCACACGTGCTAATAGTATGGAGTTCCTGTTATGTGCTTCCTCACAGAGAACTGAGTTTCCACACATCACTCATTAAGTATGCATGTAAAGGTGACTTTTACCAAAGCACACCCAAAAAAATTGACAGGAGATAATTTATGGGAAAAGAACTGAACAAATTCTTCAAAAAAAAAAAAAAATTTCCAGATTCCTATTATCAAGATTTTTCCAGAAAAAGTTCTAAATATCATAACAGTATAATTTCTAAATATATGTTTCTAATGTCATCTGACTACCAATAAAGATATCATCACTAAAATATAATGGCACCCACTAATGTTTATCTGTAAAAGGGATAAAGGAAGTTAACCAAGACTACCATCCAGAATCTCTAGGATTGCGTCTTGTAAAAGATGTCAGCATCACATAAAGAGGAACCAATCACCAAGGAAACTCAGCACATCCAGGCAACTATCACCCAACTAGCTAGGAGAATGCGAGCAAGCTGGCAAACTAGAGAATAGGAATTCAACTTAAAACAATTTATTTTTGCATATCATCTTTATTCTTCTCTTTTTTCCCCTCTTACGAAAACTTCTAGAAGAAACTCCCTCTTGGGGACAAACATCATTAAACAATTTGGGCCAATTAAAAGTCAGTTATCTTTCCTACTTCCTTTTAAATCTCAGAATACAAGCCAGGCCTGGTGGCTCAGCCTGTAATCCCACGCCTTTGGGAGGCTGAGGTGAGTGGATTGCCTGAGCCTGCGGGTTCGAGACCTGCCTGGGGAGTTTGGCGAGACCTCATCGCTACAATAAATCAAAATGAGCTGGGCGTGGTAGCACGCGCCTGTAGCTCCAGCTACTTGGAAGGCTGAGCGGAAGGATTACAGGAGCCCAGCATGTCGAGGCTGCGGTGGCCGGAGTGGCCACTGCACTCCAGTCTGGGGGACAGAGTGAGACCCCAACTCAAATCAATCAATCAATCAATCAATCATCAATCTCAGAATACAGGACTTAGAGTGAGGCTCAGATATCAGACCGTCCCAGAGACATGCAAGAGAAACAAGTTTTCACTTGAGAGAATATGCATCATGGTCACTTACAGGAGCACTTCAGTGTTGATTCTAAAGAGCAGCAATTACCCTCGTTATATGATGTTAAACAAAATGCATCTTTTCAGTCGATGTTTGTCTTCTCTCTCATGCTCCCCACCCCGCCCAGATATCTCATTCATGCACAGCAATCTAACAGCAGCAATCACCCCAAAATTAATCAAAAAATTAGCCGGGCGTGGTAGCGCGCGCCTGTAGTTCCAGCTACTTGGAAGGCTGAGGCGGAAGGATCACTGGAGCCCAGCACGTCGAGGCTGCAGTGGCCGGGAGCAGCCACTGCACTCCAGTAGCAGCCACTATACTCCAGTCTGGGCAATAGAGTGTGATTCCAACTCAAAAAAACAAAAAAAAGAGAAATTTACTACAAAGCCACAGTAATTAAAATAGTATGGTATTAGCATAAGGACTGCTATAGAGACCAAGGAAACAGAATAGAGAGTGCAGAAATAAAACTTCACATATATGGACATGAATTTTTGACAGGACTCCAAGCATTCAATGAGGAAAGAACAGTCTTCAACAAAGAGTGTTGAGAAAAATCAGAGATGCACATGCAAAAGAATAAAGTTGAACCTTTACTTCACATCATATACAAAAGTGAAATCAAAATGGATCAATGACCTAAACATAAGAGATAAAACTTTAAAATTCTTAGAATAAAACATAGGGGGAAATTTTTATGATATTAGATTTGGCAGTGGATTCATGGCTATAACACCAAAAGCACAAGCAACAAGAAAAAAAACTGAACTGAACATCAAAATTAAGCACTGTTGTGCATAAAAAGATACTAATAAGAAAGCAAAAAGGCAACATAAAGAATGTTTGCAAATATTTGCAAATCACATATGTAATAAGAAATTACTATCTAAAACATATAAAGAATTCAACAAAAAACCCAAACTACCCAATTAAAAAAAGGGCAAAAGACTTGAATACACATTTCTCCAAAGGAAAAAAAAAATAGTAAGTGGCCAATAAGCAATTGAAAAGATGATAAACATCATTAATCACTAGAGAAATGCACACTGAAACCACAATGAGAAGGGGCATTGTGGATCCCACCTATACTCCCAGCACTTTGGGAGGCCGAGGCGAGAGGATTTCTTGAGCCCAGGCGTTCGAGAGCAGTCTGGGCAACATAGCAAGATATCATCTCTACTGCTACTGCTACTATTAATACTACGACTAATAATAATAAATTAAAAAACAGCCACGTGTGACGGCACATGCCTGTAGTCCCAGGTACTCAGGAGAACCAGGTGGAGGGATTGCCTGAGCCTAGGAGGTGGAGGCTATAGTAAGGTCATGATTGTGCCACCGCACTCCAGTCTTGATGACAGAGGGAAACACTGACTCAAAAGGAAAAAAAAAAAAGAAGAAAGTAGAATAGAGATTACCAGGACTGTGAGGGAGAGGAGAAAGAGTTATTATTTAACGAGTACAGAGTTTGTGTTTGAGTATAAATAGTGATGATGGTTTTCACAATATTGTGAATGCATTCAATGCCAATGACTTGTACATCTATGAATGACTATTAAGATAATATTGTATTATGTATATTTTACCGCAATAAAGAAAAAAATAACAAGGAATTTTCCTTTGCACTTTTCTCCATTATGATTCTGTTTTGTTCACTGGCTCAAAGCTTGGCAACAAAAATAGAATATTAATCTCAACTTTTAATAATAATATGCATCAAAATTAAAGAATGTGCTGTGTATTCACCTAGAGAGTGTATTAGCTTTAGATTGTTTAGCAGAAAGTTTCATCTAAAGTAAGTACCAGTGCTCCAACATAAAAATAATTTATTATCTACATAGGCTATCTTAGAATCTCCAGCCATAAATACTATATATAGTAACATCCTTAAGCTTACTTAACTAAGAAAATTATGATTTATCTTTAACTGTTTAAAGGGAAGCTAAACAAAAGAGGAGAATGCTTCCTAAGGACATTCTTCCAATCCTTTTTCCCACAGCAATAAACCAAGTTTACAAAATTCAAAAACTGCAACTTGAAGTTAATCTAAAAACACTCTTTTGCCATTTCAAACAACTAATATCTCTAAAGTCAGTTCCCTTTTTTATATTACAATTAAATGCAGAAACTCAACATACTAATATTTTTAATTAAAGTCTCTCTTACCCATGCATACAGATAATAGCTTTTCTGCAGACTCATCTTCTTGTTTCATTATTGTTACTGTTTTTTGTGACATTCCAACAGTTTTCTTGTATCCCTTTTTGGCCTGATCCACAAGAAGTTGAAATTCATTCTTATATTTTTTACCTGAAATTTAAAAGATTTTCGCAGTAATGCTAAGACTATGAAAGTTAACCATCTACAACTGACAAAATGAATTATCAAGTATATAAGTTTGCTCAAGAACAGCAACCTAAGGGAATCATTTGCAATAAATTTAAAAGCTGCCAAGCATAAAAATAAAAATAGCTAAAGCATCATGGAAGCTTCTCTTTTTTATCTATCTTCTCCCTTCCTCAAATACAAACATGAAAACATGATACTCCTAGTTTGCTACTCTAGGTTTCTTCACAAACCTCATATTCAAACCTTATGCTTTTGATAAAAGATGCTGCTTTCTTAAATATACCCTAAAGATACCATTCTAACTTCCAAGGTATAAAAGAGTACTAAAAAAAAAGAGCGTTCACTGAATATAAAATAGAAGTCTCTGAAAGCTGAGTTGTAAATAACAAGGATATCCACTTCAATTTTTTCTTCACATTTCCTGTTTCCCAGCAGAAACCCTTTACTTTAGCATTCTAAGACCTCTCCCAACCAATGTCACCTTATCTTAGGATATTAAAATAACATAAATCTTTATTTAGTACTACTATAGCACCTTTGAATATAATTAATTAATCCTGACCTCAAGGTCATCAATACTGACATACACCAATTACTCAATAAAGAATGACCAGTCACTGTTAGTATATGAACTTTAGTACATCTGTTTGTTATGCTAAACCATAGTTGAAATAGTTATGGTTGCAGTTTATTTATCTGGCACCCTTAAACACTTGGGTCATAGCTCAAAACAATGTCAAAAATCCTGTAACATTTTTAGAAAGAATCATATTGCAAATGATTAAAATATTTTAAGACTGTTCTCATACAAAGACCAATAACATACTTTTTATCACTTGGTTTCTTCCATTTTCCTTGTAGTATAATACTAAGGTGTAGGGAATATATTTAAAGTAAGGGAAAAATTTGCACTTCAATTGAAAACTTGTGGCATTGTCCTAATGCTACTTTTCCAGAATTCTAGCCATTCACTGCCTTTAAACTAGGTATAACTCTGTAAGTTGTACATAAATGAGAGCAATGGAAAATAATTATTGCCTATAGATATGTAAAATCCTGTTTGGTAGAGGTTCTATTGACTTCCCTCCCCAATACGGAAGAAGTCAGTTTTTCCTCCACTTGCTCATTCATTTCAATATTCTTGATCTACAAATGTGACCACTCAGCCAGGCACAGTGGCTCACACATGTAATCCCAGTACTCTGGGAGGATGAGGTTTATCTAAGCCCAGGGTTTAAGACCAGCCTGGGCAACTTGGTGAGACTTCATCTGTACAATAAATCAAGAAAATAATTAGCCGGGCATGGTGGCATGCACCTGTAGTTCCAGCTACCTGGAAGGCTGAGGCAGAAGGATCATCTGAGCCCAGCAGGTCAAGGCTGCAGAGGCCATGAGTGTGCCACTGTACTGCAGCCTGGATAACAGAGTGAGACTCCGACTCAAAAAAAAAAAAAAGACAATAAAAGTGACTCCTATTTGGATTCTCCTTGGAACACTTTATGACATCTTATCAGTATCTCTCAAATGAGGTTTTAAAATTCTCTAACAAAAACATGTATTTATTTTATATCCATATGAGAATAATAATTTACTTGTATTAGAAAGTTATCTTTTAACATGGAAAGAGAGAGCACTAAATTATGAAGTACAACAAGGAAGACAGGACCTGGATTCCTACATTTAGATACTAATAGACACAGCAAAGACATTCAAGAAAGAATGCTCCTAATTCCAATATCTTTATGGCACATGTATGAAAACTTTCAAAGAAACCTATGTGTTAGGCTGTAAGATGGAAAATTTTAAATAAGAGACAATTCAAATTTCAGCAAAGGTTACTGGAAAAGTTACCTCTTTAGAATCAGGTGAGAGTCTACCTAGAATACAAGCTAGGTGATTTCTTTAAAGTCCTATTTCACTCCATGCATTTGAGGATAATTATCTTGTATTTCTTCAGCTCCTCCGAATCAGTGGGCTAATACTACCATCATCATTATGTAGTTTCTGTTAGGCAGGGGTAACAGTATAGAAGCTATATAATTTAGTTAGACCAGGTCTAGGCCATTTTCCTAGTAAGGTCACTTTACTGTATATATATAGTGGATTTAAGATTTAGTGAAGAAACCTGCTAAAGTAACTGCATTTCCAGCAGGAGGCTTAATGACTTTATCTTCTGAGATAATAAAATCCCAGATTTAAAAGAAACTTTCTTTTTCTTTTTTAAATCTAATGAAGCCACAGCTAGGCTGGAAACACAAAGTAAATGACAGCCACTGCTCTGGCTTTGGCCCAAGACGTCCAATAACCCCTTCTCAGAAAACAAACAATGTCAACAGATTAAGTCTAGTAAAATTGTTCCCACTCAACTCTTCACCTCATTTTAGAAGTTTTACCATTTGACAAGGTATACTCTAGGGTTTAAAATCTCAGTTCTGGTGGTTGTATGTCCTGAATTTACCTCATAAAAGTTTCAAGCAGCTCAGCTACTTGTGGGAGATGATGACTAAGTACATGTTCAACCAACCCATAATCTTCAAGATTTTAAATACCTGAATCATATTATCCTTTCTGCCTCTCCAAGCTGAAACAGAATCTTTCCTAGGATCAAGTCTTCACTCCCAGAACACCTTAACTGCTCTTCCTTATAATCAGAGTGTCTCAGGGTCTGTCCATTGACTTGGGATGTACAAGACCAAAACCAGGTTCTCATAAGAGTGGAAGACTCACATGTCTCTTCAGTGATGCCACTAAAATACTTACTCATCTACTTTAAATCAAGAAATGAGATAGGAGTCAGTGTTTCCCAAAGTCAAATTCCATATATTTTTTACACCAATCACTTATTACACCCAAGCAGCTGGATGAAGAACAGAGTAGCAGTAAAGGCTAATGTTCACTATATTTTTCATTAAACCTGCACTAACTGACTAGTCTCACTTTAATTTTATGACCATAAGTCTCAAAAGGGCATTCAACACTGCTATACAACTTTTCTACTTTTAGTCAGGTTTGTCTGTCTGTCTGTCTGTCTGTCTATCTATCTATCTATCTATCTATTTTGTAGAGACAAGGTCTTGCCATGTTGCTAGGGCTGGTGTTGCTAGGGCTGATCTCAAACTACCAGGCTCAAGCAATCCTCCCACCTCGGCCTCCCAAAGTGCTAGGATTGCAGGCATGAACCACTGCACCAGGCCCAAAGTTTGCTTTATTATGCTTCAAAATGACTGTCTTATACTTTCTCCTCTTCATTCAAACACTCAGGATTCCTGTCATGGCCCCCTCTTAGTTGGCCTCATACTACTTTGAAAAATAGAGTATTCTAAAAGGAATTCTGTCATCTTCCATTACACTCTTACACTTTGTGCATTTGTGATTTATTTTCCTTACTGTTAATATGAAACGACTGTCCTTGCTGTAATTAAAAGTTGACTAACTTTACCCTCTGAATTCCATGCTGAAGGCCTCTCAAACATAGACTGTGTTTTTGAAACCTAGAGTGTCGGTAGCAGAAACAACCAAGTTAAGTCCAGACCAGCATTTTTTCCTCAATGAATAATAAAGAAAGAACATAGAAAATAATATAGAAAGAGAATAGTGTGTTAAAAGTGGTAAAAGCAAAGTTTTTTTGCAAAACTTCTGATTCAGTAATGTAGCTGTGTACAGTTAGTACTAAGTGATGTAAATGTATTTCTCATTGTGGGTTACAGTCAAACAGGTCTGAAAGCCACTGAGTTAAGTATCTTCCTATTTTAAAAACAAACTTAAACAAAACCCTCCCTTGACCCAACAGACATCTCCAGCTACAAACTCATTTAATTGCTCTCTATAACACAGAAAAAGTCCCCAGTTGTCTACCTAGATAATTTCACTTCCTCGCCTCCAATTTGATCTAATCAACTCTAAGCACTTCTGACACCTCTTTGGTAATGAAAGTGGTCTTGTCAAGGTTCAGACCTGTCCAGGTTTGTTGCCTATGAGCTGTGAAAGCATTAGTCCCTTCTCTTATGTAACCCCTCACTGCAACATTTGACACAATTCATGATTTTCTTTTTCTTGACACATTCTCTTTACTAGATTTTCTCAAGCCACATTTTCAAATTTTCCTCCTCTCCCATGACCACTCAGTTTTCTTAGCTGGCTTCTCCTCCTTTGGTCATCTACACTCTAAAATGCAGATTTCAAGATGCAATGGCTGACTGCTATGGATCCCCTCATCTTCAGAGTGCAGATGAGGTCAAACCTACCGCCACAATACTAAAACGTTATTTGTCTTTTTTGTTATGCTGTCAGATGCACTGATAGTACAATAGCAATGTGGATAAAATTGCTGGCACCTTAGCATGTGTCAAGGAAGCGACAACAATCATAGCAGTCAGCAATGTATTTACACAGTCATGCATTCACCATTGAAGGAGGAAAAAAGCTAGTTACACTTAAGAATGTCCTTGATAAAATAGTAAAAAAAAAGATACTAATTTTATTACATTCTGACCCTTAAGTACACGGCTTTCTAATAACATCTGTGATTAAATAATAACAAAAAATATAGCACTTCAGATGTATACCAAAGTATGATGGGAACTTAAGGAAGCATTTGTTTAGTTGTTCTGAGCTGTATGCTAAATTAACTGCGATTTTTTTTATCAATATTTTTTATTATGATGTTGTGGGGTACAGTTAAGGGTTAGGTATACAATTATGTTTCATTCAGGCACCCTGTTGATAAGAGGTGTTTCCCCGTCCCCAGACAGATATCTGCTACTGTTAATCCCATCTCCCTCCCACCCTGCATAGTTTCCCAGTACCGTCAGACATTTTCCTATAGTATTACATTGGATGTTCAAGGTCCATTATATGAGTGAGAACATGCGATACTCGGACCTTTGTTTCTGTGAGAGATCACTCAGTATTATAGACTCTAGTTCCATCAAGGTTGCTGCAAAATTCATGATTTTGTTCTTTTTTATGGCTGCATAGTATTCCATCGTGTATATGTACATTTTTTAATCCAGTCCTCTTTTGATGGGCAGCATGGTTGCTTCCAGGTTCTTGCTATTGTGAACAATGCAGCAATAAACATTTGTGTGCAGGTATCTTTTTGATAGAGTGATTTTAGTTCTTCAGGATATATATATATTCCGAGTAGGGGGATTGTAGGGTCATATGGGAGGTTGATATTTAGAGTTTTTAGGAATCGCCACACTGCTTTCCACAGAGGTTGCACTAGTTTACACTCCCACCAACAATGTAGAAGTATTCCCTTTCGCAACACCCTCTCCAGCAGCTGTTATTTTTTGAGTTGTTGATAATTGCCATTCTGACTAGAGTTAGGTGGTATCTCAGTGTGGTTTTGATTTGCATCTCCCTGATGATTAGTGAGGTTGAACATTTCTTCATGCGTCTGTTGGCTGCTTGGATGTCTTCCTTTGTGAAGTGTCTGTTCATATCTTTTGCCCATTTTATAATGGGGTTATTTGTTTTTTTCTTTTCAGCACGTATGAGTTCCTTGTAGATCCAGGATGTTAAGCCTTTGTCTGACCTGGTGTTGGCAAATACTTTTTCCCAGTTTGTAGGCTGTCTCCCTGCTCTCTTGATGGTTCCTCTGGCTTTGCAGAAGCTTGTCAGTTTAATAAGGTCCCACTTGTCTATTTTCTGTCTTATGACCTGTGGATTTCGAGCTTTGTTCAGGAATTGGATGCCACTTCTGATTTCCATGAGGGTATTTCCTTCATTTTCTAAGGTTCTTATGGTTTGAGGTTTTACATTTAGGTCTCTGGTCCATTTGTAGTTAATGTTTGTGTATGGGGATAGATAGGGGTCCTGTTTCAGTCTTCTGCATGTGGTCAGCCAGTTTCCCCAGTACCATTTACTGAATAGGTTCTCCTCTCCCCAGTGGTAGGTGGTGGAGGCTGTGTCAAAGATGAGTTGGCTGAGAAATTGAGGTTTTGCTTCTGGAATCTCAATTCTATTCCATTGATCTATATGCCTGTTCCTATACCAATACCAAACTGTTTTGATGATTGTAGCTTTATAGTAAAGTTTGAAGTCTGGTAATGTGATACCACCTGCTTTGTTTTTTTTTGCTGAGGATTGTTCTGGCTATTGTTGGTCGTTTGTGTTTCCATATGAATTCCTGTGTTGTTTTTTCTAGGTCTGAGAAGAATGTTGCTGGTAATTTGATGGGTATTGCATTGAATTTGTAGATTGCCTTAGGTAAGATGGACATCTTCACAATGTTGATTCTTCCAATCCATGAGCATGGGATATTTTTCCACTTATTGGTGTCATCTTTGATTTCTTTGAGCAGAGTTTTGTAATTTTCATTGTAAAGGTCTTTCACGTCTCTGGTTAGGAAGATGCCAGCGTAGTTATTTTATTTTATTTTGTGGCTATTGTGAATGGAATTGTGGTTTTCATATGGGTTTCTGTTTATTTAATATTGGTGTTAAGAAATGCGATTGTCTTTTGTACATTTATTTTGTATCCTGAGACTTTGCCAAAGGCCTTTATCAGTGTAAGGAGGTTTTTGACAGATTCTCTTGGGTTTTCAAGGTACACAATCATATCGTCTGCAAAGAGAGATAACTTGACTTCCTCTTTTCCTATTTGGATACCCCTGATTGCCTTCTCTTCTCTGATTGCTCGAGCCAGGACTTCCAATACTATGTTGAACAGGAGGGGTGAGAGTGGGCATCCTTGTCTTGTTCCAGTTTTCAGGGGAAATGGTTCCAATTTATGTCCATTTAGGAGTATGCTGGCTGTGGGTTTCTCGTAGATGGCTTTTAGTATTTTGAGGTATGCTCCCCGTATGCCTAGATGTTCAAGGGTTTTTATCAACAAGGGGTGCTGGATTTTATCAAAAGCTTTTTCTGCATCTAATGATATAATCATGTGGTTTTTGTTTTGACATCTGTTGATGTATTTAATTACACATATGGTTTTGGGAATGTTGAACCAGGCTTGCATCCCAGGAATGAAGCCTACTTGGTCATGATGGATGATTTTTGAGATGTATTGCTGAATCCGGTTTGCTAGGATCTTGTTGAGAATTTTAGCATCTAGCATCTATGTTCATCAAAGATATTGGCCTGTAGTTCTCTTTCTTTGTTGAATCTTTACCTGGCTTGGGTATCAATGTGATGTTGGCTTCGTAAAATGATTTGGGGAGAGTTCCATCTTTTTCAATCGCCTGAAATACCTTCAGTAGGATTGGTATCAGCTCCTCCTTAAATGTCTTGTAGAATTCTGCTGGAAAGCCATCTGGACCAGGGCTTTTTTTTGTATGTAGTTTTCTTATTACGTAGTCGATTTCCTTGATTGTTATTGGTCTATTTAGGGTCTCAATTTCTTCTTGTTCCAACCTAGGTAGGTTGTGTGATGTCAGAAAGTCTTCCATTTCCTTAAAGTTTTCAAGTTTGTTTCCGTACAAGTGTACGTAGTAATCTCTAATGATCTTTTGTATTTCTTCAGGGTGAGATGTGACTTCATCTTTTGTGTTTCTGATTGTGTTTATTTGGTTTTTTTCTCATTTTTTCTTTGTCCGTCTAGCTAGGGGACCATCGATCTTGTTTATCCTTTCGATGAACTAGTTTTTTGTTTCATTTGATTTTTTGTATTATCTTTTTTTAACTGCGATTGTAATGGAATACCACTATTTATTTTAAAGAGTTACAGGTAAGTATAGTTATTCAGACTTGGATATTTGGCACAATTTGTGGCAAACACGGGTAAGATGAATATGCTATTTCAAGAAAAAGAAGTGACAGTATTTCCTGCTAAAGATAAAATTAAGATCTTTCAAGAGACAATCAGACTTTTGAATAACTTGTATCTACTATCACCGTGAGCCTGACAGCTTCCTAATACTTAACTTTACTGATGAGATCAGTGGTGACAGTAAAGAATGCTTTTTAAAAATATTACATAATACAAACAAAAAGTGCAAATATTCAAATCTAAGTGAACCACATATCCCAAATAAGCAACAAATGATGTTCAGATAAAAGATTTTTTAAAATGTTCAGCCTCAGTAATGCAAAGAAATGTAAATCAAAACCACACTGAGATACCACCTAACTTCAGTCAGGACGGCCATCATCAATAACTCAAAAAACAACAGATGCTGGAGAGGATGGGGGGAAAAGGGAACACTTCTATACTGTTGGTGGAGTGTAAACTAGTACAGCCTCTGTGGAAAACTGTGGTGATTCCTAAAAGATCTAAAAATCAACCTTCCATATGACCCAGCAATTCCCTTCTGGGAATATACCCAGAATAACTCAAGTCACTATGAAAAATGCTGTTTTGCAGCATTATTCACAATAACAAAAACATGGAACAAACCATGCTGCCCATCAAAAGTGGAATGGATAAAAATTATGGTACATATACACAATGAAATATTACACAGCCATATAGAAGGACAAAATTATGAACTTCACAGCAACTTGGATGGATTTAAAGTCTATAATACTGAAAGATCTATCACAGAAACAAAGAACTAAATATCACTTGTTCTCACTCATAATTGGACCCTGAACAATTACTATAATACTACAAGAAAGGGATTGGCAATAATGGGAAACTGATAGGGAGGAGGGGGGTTGTTTTATGAGTTATTGATGATGGCCGTCTTGACTGAAGTTAGGCACATTTCATCAATAAGGGTACTTGATCTCAAACCAGGTGAAATGGGGACCAACGTGAGGCCCAGACTTTACCTGTACAACGACCATTTGTATACCTAACCCAGAATTGTATCCCATTATCTTTAAAATAAAATTTTTTTAAAAAGCAAGTATAAAACAGACCAGTGAATTTTAATGTAACAGAGTAAAAAAATCACTAATTTCAAATTCCACTGTAACTAACCTTCCTGAAATAACACCTGTCAAGTTTTAGTGTATTGTCAAATAATATCCACAATTATCTTAACAATCGATAAAATGCTCCCCCTTTTCTAATTACCTATCTGTGTGAGACTGGATAGTTTTCATATATATTAACCAAAATAACACATGGCAACAAGTTAAATATAAAAGCCAATATGAGAATCAAGTTGTTTTCTATAGAGATATTAAAAATATTTTCAGGCCAGCCTCAGTGGCTCAGCCTGTAATCCCAGCACTTTGGGAGGCCGAGGCGAGAGGATTGCCTGAGCTCACAGGTTCGAGAACCACCTGGGCAGCTTGGCAAGACTTCGTCTCTACAATAAATCAAAAATTAGCTGGGTGTAGTAGTGCGTACCTGTAGTTCCAGCTACTTGGAAGGCTGAGGCAGAAGGATCACAGGAGCCCAGCAGGTTGAGGCTGTGGTGGCCGAGAGCGTGCCACTGCCCTCCAGCCTGGGTGATAGAGTGAGACTCCAACTCAAAAAAAAAAAAAAAAAGATTTCCAAAAATGGACACTTTTCTCACTAAATTTTAAACCAGACTTACTGAGAAACAATTTAAACAATAAAATTCACCAATTGTCTTTTAATTTTAAAGATGTAGGGTACAATTCAGGATTAGGTGCATTAAGTGGTCATAGGACAGGTGAAATTTGGGCCTCCCTTTGGTTCCCACTTTGTTTGGTTTGGGATCAGGTACCCTATTGACGTTATATGTGCCCCCAACCCCCCTGATGGTATCCCGCTGCTGCCTATCCTTTTCTTATTGTATAATGACAAATGTTCAGGGTCTGCTTATAAGTGAGAATATGTGGTACTCAGTTCTTTGTTTCTGTGATAGATCACTCAGTATTATAGACTCTAAATCCATCCAGGTTGCTGTGAAATTCGTAAGTTTTTCCTTCCCTATGGCTGTGTAATATTCCATCGTGTATATGTATTACTTTTTTTTTTTTTATCCAGTCCACTTTCAATAGGCAGCATGGTTGGTTCCATGTTTTTGCTATTGTGAATAGTGATGAAATAAACATGTGTGTGCAGGTATCCTTTTGTAGAAAGATTTGGGTTCCTCTGGCTATATTCCCAGACATGTGGTATTCAGTTTTTTGTCTGGATTGCTGGATCGTATGGAAGGTTGATTTTTAGATCTTTTAGAAACTGCCACACTGTTTTCTACAGATGTTATACTAATTTACACTCCCACCAACAGCGTAGAAGTATTCCCTTTTCCCTGCATCCTCTCCAGCGTCTGTTGTTTTTTGAGTTATTAGTGATGGCCATTCTGACTAGAGTTTTGATTTGCATTTCTCTGATGATTAATGAGGCTGAGCATTTTTTATGTACCTGTTGACTGCTTGTATGTCTTTTGAAAAGTATCTATTCATATCTTTTGCCCACTTTTCAATAGGGCTGTTTTTTTCCTTTCAGCACATTTGTGCTCCTTGTAGATCCTGGATATTAGGCCTTTGTCAGATATACACTTGGCAAACATTTTTTCCCATTTTGTGGGTTTCCTCCCTACTCTCTTGATAGTTTATTTTGCTTCACAGAAGCTTTTCAGTTTGATGAGGCCCCACTTGTCTATTGTATCTCTTATGGCATGGATATCTGGGGTTTTCATCAGGAATGTGTTGCCTATTACAATCTCTGTTAAGGATGTCTTCTGTGTTTTCTAAGATTCTTATAGCTTGAGGTTTTACATTTAGGTCTTTGATCCACTTAGAGTTGATTTTTGTGTATGGTGACAGGTAGGGGTCCTGTTTCAATCTTCTGCATGTGGTCAGCCTGTTTTCCCAGCACCATTTACTGAATAGGCTCTCCTCTCAAGAGGGGTTGTTGGTGGAGGCTTTGTTGAAGATGAGTGGGTTAAGAAATTGAGGTTTTGTTTCCATAATCTCTATATTGCTCCACTGGTCTATATGACTGTTCTTGTACCAATACCTGGCTATTTTGGTTATTATAGCCTTACAATAAAGTTTTTTTGGTTTTTGTTTGGTTTGGTTTTTTTTTGAGTTGGAGTCTCACTCTGTCACCCAGACTGGAGTGCAATGGCCGCTCCCAGCCACCGCAGCCTCGACCTGCTGGGCTCCAGTGATCCTTCCACCTCAGCCTTCCAAGCAGTTTAAAGTGGGCAGCCATGTTTTGCTCCAGAAGAGTGATACCTCCTAGTTTATTTCTTTTGCTGAGGATTGTTTTGGCTATTCATGGCCATTTGTTTCCATATAAATTTCTGTATTGTTGTTTCCAGGTCTGAGAAGAATATTGGTAATTTAATGAGTATTACATTGTATCTGTAGAATGCCTTGGGTAGGATGGACATCTTAACAATGTTGATGCTTCCTATCCATGAGCATGGAATATTTTTCCATTTGTTTATGTCTTTGATTTCTTTGAGTAGTGTTTTTGTAGTTTTCTTTGTAAAGGTCTTTCATTTCTCTGGTTAGGAAGATGCCAGGTATTTCTCTTTTTGTGTGTATGGCTATTACGAATGAGACTGTGCTTTTTATTTGGCTCTCTACTTGTTTGTTGTTGGTGTATGAGAATGTGATCATCAGTCAGGCGCAGTGGCTCATGCCTATAATCCCAGCACATTAGGAGGCCAAGGTGAGAGGATCGCCTGAGCTCACAGGTTCAAAACAAGCCTGGGCAACTCAGCGAGACCTCATCTCTACAATAAATCAAAAAACTAGCCAGGCATGGTGGCGTATGCCTGTAGTTCCAGCCATTTGGAAAGCTGAGGTGGAAGGATTGCCTGAGTCCAATAGGCCGAGGCTGCGGTAGTCATGAGCAGGCCACTGCCCTTCAGTCTAGGCAACAGAGTAAGACTCCAACTCAAAAAAAAAAAAAAAAAAATGGATGTGACTGTCTTTTGCAGGTTTATTTTGTACCCCGAGACTCCACCAATGTCCTTTATCAGTGCAAGGTTTCTGACAGATTCTCTTGGGTTTTCAAGATATAGGATCATATAAGCAAAGAGGATTCACCCTCTTCTTTTTCTATTTGGATACCCCTGATTTCCTTCTATTGTCTGATTGCTCTAGGATTTCTAACACTATGTTGAACAGGAGGGGTGAGAGTAGGCAGCCTTATCTTGTTCTGGTTTTCAGGGGAAATGCTTCCAATTTCTGTCCATTTTATCAGTATGTTTGTTGCTGGTTTATCGTAGATAGCTCTTACTATTTTGAGGTATGTTCCCTTTATGGTTAAGTGTTCAAGGGTTTTTATCAAGAAGGGATATTGAATTTTGTCGAAAACTTTTTCTGGGTCTAATGATATGATCATGTGGTTCTTGTTTTTACATCTATTGATGTTTAAGATTCATTAATTTTAAGTGAACAACTTTATGACTTTTAAAATGAAGTCATATAACTACCACAAATCATGAAATGAAAGCTTTAAATCACCTAACAGAGTTCCTTCATGACCCATTGCTTGTTTTCCTTTTCACCCTATCCCCAGTTGCTGGCAGCACCAATGTGCTTTCTTTCACGACATTTTTACCTTTTCTAGAATTTTACATAATGGAATCATGCATTATGGTACTTCCTTTTTAGTGAGGCTTTCTCTAGTACAACATTTCTGAGATTCATCTATATAGTTTCATATGTCAGAAATTCATTCTTTTTTTTATTACTGAGTACTGTTCCATTGTATGTGGATATATTATACTGTGTTTATGGATATTTAGATTGCTTTCAGTTTAGTACAACATAAGCTGCTATAACATGTGTATCAAATTGTTCATTTCTAAATTATAAATTTTACTTTTTGTAAACTGTACTTCAACAAATATGGTCTTAAAATTTTCTGTATAGACATATACTTTCATTTGTCTTGGTAAATACCTAAGAGTAGAATGACTGGGTCGCTACAGGAGGTATATGTTCAACTCTGTAACCTTAGGAAATAAGGATATAAAGAAAGAAAATAGGCCATTGTTTTACTAAACTCTGGTATGGCCATTGTGCTCTTTGAGTTATGGCCACCATGATTACTTAGCTTTGGCCCTTTCCTATACCTTAGGAAGGTGAATCTCCTGTCTCTCTCTCTCTCTCTCTGTCTCTCTCTCTCTGTGTCTCCAATTTACTTTCTAAATAAACTAGATTTTCCAATTTAAAAAGAAAGAAAATATTTTGTATAGGTGCATACTGTGTTTGTGTTTTAAGCTAAATGTTATTACAGGAGTCAAAAAGTTTTAAAAATTAAAAATACAAGTTTATAAAATATATAGTTATACATAGTAAGCTACGGTTAATTTATTATTGAAGCAACTTTTAAAATAAATTCAGTGTAGCCTAAATGTAGAGTGTTTATGAAGTCTACAGTAGTGTAAAGAAACATGAACTCATTCTCTGCTCACTCACTGACGCAAACCAGAGCATCTTTCAGTCCTGCAACTGCCATTCCGGGTAAGTGTGCCAGTTTTTATCTTTTACACCATATTTCTACTGTTTTCTATGTTTAGTTATGTTTAGATACACAAATATCATTTCCTACAGTACTCAGTATAGTCACCTGCTGTACAGGTGTGTACCCTAGAAGCAAGAGGCCAAACCATATGACCTAGGTGTGTAGTAGGCTATACCACATAGGTGTGTGTAAGTACACTCTATGATGTTTGCACAACAATGAAATTGCATTTTTCAGAATGTACCTCCATCTTTAAGGGAGGACTATGGTTTCTTTTTATTCACACACAGATTGGTAAACAGCCAAAGACTTAACAGGATCTTTCTCCAAATTTTAGAGTTCACTTCTCTCTGCAGTTCCCTCCTTTCTGATATTGTCCCACAAATTCTAGGTCCCTTCATTTCCAAAAACTTCTTTTTCAATATTTTGATCTCAACTCAGTGATACTACCAGGTTGTTTTGGAGTTCCCTTTCATGTGCCTAAAAACTGCTGCTGGAACTGTAGTTTACCTTATTTTTTTTTCTCTCAGGAATCACCGTCCTGTGCTACCTGTTTTCCACTATCTGACAAAGAATTACTTTATACATTTCATATGGTTTTCTAGTTATTCAGTGGAGGAGAGTAAATATAGTTTCTGTTACTTTATTTGGGCTAATAGAGATTTCCATTTGCTTTTATTCTTTTGGAGGGGGAAACATAGTTATTGTTTAATCAAAATGCGTGATTTTGCCAGCAGCAGTGGCTCACGCCTGTAATCCCAGCACTTTTGGGGGCGGAGGCAAGAGGATTACCTGAGCCCAGGGATTCAAGACTAGTTTGGGCAAATTGGTGAGACAAATAAATCAAAAAATTAGCCAGGTGTGGCAGTGTGCACCTGTACTCCCAGCTACTTAGAAGGCTGAGGTGGAAGGACCACCCTGAGCCCAACAGGTTGAGACTGTAGCAGCCAGGAGCGTGCCACTGCACTCTAGCCTAGCCTGGGTGACAGAGAGAGATTCCAACTCAAAAAAAAAAAGTGATTTATGTTAAAATGTAATGGATTTACTGTTGATATTTTTGAAACGCCTTGGTTTTAATTCCTTCTTTGACCTGTGGGTTATTCTGAAGTAGATTATCTACTTCCCAAATGTTTGGCAATTTTCCCAAGGGCTTCATTACTGATTTCTAATTTAATTTCACTGTGGTCAGAGTACATACTTTCTATGCTGAATGGCCACTCAAAGTGAACTCTCAGCAGATCACGAGGGTCCTCTCCCCTTCTAGTGCTGTTCTACAAACTCGAACTCCTTTGGTTTTCCTGGTCTCAGCTCTTTTTCCTTAACTCAGAGTACCCAGGTTCTGCCTGGAATAACCCCTGCCCACATCACAGTGGGGAAACCTATTGTAAGGATCATTTGTTTCTCTCTCAGAAATTCTTGTCCGTTGTTGCCTGATAGCCAGTATCTTGAAAACTGCTTCACATGTTTGATACATTTATCTTGCTTGTTTCATGCCTCTAAGTTTTCACTGGTATTGTGATACATATCAATAGATGTAATCCACATAAACAAAAGTTCTTTGGTGTCCTCGATAACTTTTCAGAACATAAAGAGGCTTGGAGACCTAGGAACTGTTGCTCTCAATGCTGGCAAGCACAGGACTTAGCCCTAGGTTCTGTTCCCTATCAGCATTCTTATTCTAGGTAATCTTTTAGTACTTATAACCACAACATGTCTTTTTCATTAGGTAGATGATGTATTCATGCCTCATTCTCTTTTCTACTTGGATATACAATAGAAATCAAAACTACCTGGGGGGGAGAATCTGATTCCTTTTCCCATCCACAAGCTTCCCCTAGTGTCCATCTCAGTAAATGACATCATTATTTATCCTGTTGCTTAAACCAAAAACATAGAAATCATACCCTATATGAAAGTCATCAGCAAGTACTACTGGTTCTACTTCAGAAGTCTGCCTTGAATTGCCCATTTTACTTCCCATATTATTACTACTCTAGGCCACATTTCTTGCCTAATTTATTGCAGTAAACTCACTTCATTCAAGTCTCTCCTCATGTATCAAATCACCTTCTCAGAGGCGTTCCTGGACCACCAAATCTACAACAGCAGTTCCGACACTCTCCCCGTCTGCTTTATGTTTCTTTATAACATTTATCACTATCTGACTACTACACATTTTACTCAATTGCTTAGTGCCTGACTATCCCCATTAGAATAAAAGCACCATTTGGGCAGAGATTTGGTCTGTCTGCTTACTATTACATTCCTAATACCTAGAATATTGTCTGCGATGCAGTAAATTGGTGATTGCTATGGTTTGAATGTATCCCTCAAAAAAGCATGTTTTGGAAACTTAACACCCAATGCAACAGTGTTAGGAGATAGGGCTGAATGAGGTTTTGGGTCATGAGGGCTCTATCCTCATGAATAGACTAATGACAATTATAAAAGGGTTTGAAGTTCAGTCCCCACTCTCTCTCACACAGGGGCTCATGCCTTTCCACCATGGGATGACACAGTAGGAAGGCCCTCACCAGACGCAGGCCCCTAGACCGTAGACTTTCTGGACTCTGGAACTCTAAGAAGTCAGTGTCTGTGCTTTATAAATTACCCAGTCTCAGGTGTTCGGTTGTAGCAGCACAAAACAGACTAAGACAGGGATTGGTAAATAATTCCTGACTGAAGAGCCTTCAGTCTGGTTTTCATAGTATTACTTGCCCCGTTGCAATTTACTCTCTACTCAAAAGATATCATGACCATTTTAAATATAGATAACATCATGATACTGTCTTCTTAAACCCTCCAGTGACTTCCCACTAAGAATAAAGTCCAAAATAAAATCTTATAGGGTCTTACATGATCTGGCCCCTGTCTCCCCTTATATCATTCTCCTCCCTCACTATACTCTGGCCACACCACCTCCTGGGTTTCTATTTTAGGGCTTCTGCTCTTAATGCTCTCTACCTATAATAATCTTCTTCCCCCTCTATGTATAGTTGACTATTTTTATTTTACTTAAGACTCATCACAAATGTAAACGCCTCAAGTAAAGCCTTTTCCTAACTACCTTAACCAATATTGTCCATAATTTCCATCAAAATATCCTTTTATTTTCTTTATAGCACTTGCCACCTAAAATTGTGTTCTTAAAATCTGTCATTTAGGGCAACCCCTTCAGGTTCCCTTCCACTGTGGGAGCTTTTCTGTCCTCTCAATAAATCCTGCTTACTCACCAAAAAAATCTGTCATTTATTATATTATTTATGTGTCTGCTACTAGAATGTAACCTCCATGAAAGAAGACACCTTGTATATTTTGTTCACTAACTATATGCCCAGTACTTAGAACACCAGCTGGCATACAGTAGATGCCCAATAAATATTTACTGAGTTAATTAATGACCAAAATTAGAACAGGCCAGTCATGGTGGCTCATGCCTATAATCCCAGCACTTTGGGAGGCCGAGGTGGGAGAACTGATGGAGCTCAGGAGTTTGAGACCAACCTAGGCAATACGGCGAGACCTTGCCTCTACAAAAAACTAGCCAAGTGTGCACCTGTAGTCCCAGCTACTTGGCTGAAGTGTAAAGAGCGCCTGAACCCAGGAATCCAAGGATGTGGTGAGCCATGACCGTGCCACTGCAGGCAAGTCTGGGTGACAGAGTGAGAGTCTGACACACACAAAAAAGAAGAAATCAAACTGTTAAAAGACTTTGCCTACTTAACAACATTAAGCTGGTGCTCTCAGGAAAAATATCAGGAGAGAATCAGAGTGCTCATTGGAGTCTTTCTGGCAACATATAAAACTATTTTACCAAGATAAAGAATATAAAGATCTCAAATATATGTCTGTCATGGTCATTAGGCAAGTAGAGTAACTTTCCATCAGGCTAAGATTCTGCCTCCTACTGAACTGATTCACAGATTTGCTTAAGAATTACTAAAAGCATTAGATATTTGAAGTGCACAGGAAACTCAATAAACTTATTTGATTCAACCTCTGGATCAAATATACTATCCACAGATATGCAGCTAAAGTTCAAATGACTACTATCTTTGTTTCTGTTTATTTCCTTTACTGAAAGAGGAAGCAATGAATATAAATCTTTCTAAAAGACTCCTAGAGAAAATAAAAAGATGTATCATCACTAAAAGATGTAATTCATAAACTTAAGTTTGTTTTTTTTTGTTTTTTGTTTTGTTTTGTTTTTTGAGTTGGAGTCTCAATCCCCGCCCCGGCTGGAGTGCAGTGGCATGCTCACAGCCACCCCAGTGTCGACCTGTTAGGCTCTGGTGATCCTTCTGCCTCAGCTTTCCATGTCGCCAGGACTACAGCCGCGTGCTACACACCCAGCTATTGTTTCTTTTATTGTAGAGATGACGTCTTGCCAAGTTGCCAGGGCTGGTCTTGAACTGATGGGCTCAGGCAATCCACTTACCTCAGTCACCCAACATGACTGAATTACAAGCTGAGTCACCAAGTCCGGCCAAAATTAAGTTTTTTTCTAAACACTATGACCTAAAATTAAAGTTTTACTCTTGAAAACAAGCGTTCCCAACATACAAGTTCCTCACTCAAGTTCAAAGCATGATACAATGCTGCAAAGGGCTGAGACTTGAGCCTCTGGTAAGACTGAATTTAATTTCTAGCTCTGCTTTTTACTATGGGCAATTTGCCTGTTTCCAAGTTTCAGTATCTTTAAAGAGTTGCTGGGAGGATTATTAAAGTAACATGTGTGGAGCTCCTAGCACATAACAGATATTCAACAATTGTGATTTTCTGCCTTCCTGTCTTTTCTTTTAAAAAGCGGCAATGCAGAAATAACTAGACCAAGTCAGAAGAGGTGAGGTAACTGAAGTACGGCTAACACCTTAGCTTGGAGGATAGATCTGAGTCTTTTCATTTCTTCTCAAAGGAAATGTAGAAAAATGTTTGGATTCTCTTACCCTACTTTTTTTTTTTTAAGTCAAAGTCTCACTCTGTTGCTCAGGTTAGAGTGTAGTGGCATTATCACAGCTCACTGTAGCTCCCAACTCCTGGGCTCACACCATCCTCCTGCGTCAGCCTCCCAAGTAGCTACCACAGGCACATGCCACCACACCCAGCTAATTTACCCAAGCTAGTCTCAAACTCCTGGACTCCCAGGGAGGAGAGCAGAAGCCCCAGAAGGTTGGTGACAGGAAACTTCAGGATAACGGCCCACATAGAAAACCTAAAGAGCAACAAGGGTAGACTGGAACAGGACAACAGAGGCTGGAAGTGGCCCTAGAAAAGATGATCCTGAGAAAATAATGAAGTTGGTAGATAATCAATGTGTACAAATGTACTAGAAAGTAACTTATACTTCTGGTAGAAAATTCAGAGATAGATTAGTCCTGCATAAATAGAAAACTAAAAAAATAAAAGCAATCATTAATTATAAGAACAGAATGTTTTCCTGAAAGGAATTATAACCAAGGTATGTATATTATCTGGCTCAAGCTACAATGTCTCTAACTAAATACTGATATGATAAAAAAAGAAATTATAATATTCAGAGTATAGAAGGGAAGAAAGGTAGAGGTCAGAATGTATAAAAGTCAAATCTTCATCTTTTGTATTAGCATATCAACAGTTAACATGTAAAACTGAAAATCATCAAGAAATAGTAAAGATTACTTTTTATAAATTAGAAGGTAAATTACCAGACTCTTCTGGTATGACAAGTTGTTCCCTCTAGGGAATGGAAATAGAGGCAGGTTGTTGATAGAGGAGAAAATAGATTGCTGTTTTTTACAATAAACCTCAAAGAAGTAAGGGCTTTTTCAAATTAACAAACTACACAAATGTAAAACATTAATAAAAACATTTAAAAGACAGCCGGGCTCGGTGGCTCAGCCTGTAATCCTGTGCCTTTGGGAGGCTGAGGTAAGTGGATTGCCTGAGCCCGCGGGTTCGAGACCTGCCTGGACAGCGAGACCTCATCTCTACAATAAATCAAAAAATCAGCCGGGCATGGTAGCGCATGCCTGTAATTCCAGCTACTTGGAAGGCTGAGGTGGAAGGATCACTGGAGTCCAGCAGGTCGAGGCTGTGGTGGCCGGGAGCGGCTACTGCACTCCATCTGGGGGACAGAGTGAGACTCCAACTCAAAAAAAAAAAAAAAAAAGACAAAGATATGCTAATGGTATATTAAAAGCCTGACACTGGCCAGGCACGGTGGCTCATGCTTATAATACCAGTTCTTTCGGAGGCCAAGGTGAGAGGATTGCCTGAGCACACAAGATCGAGACCAGCTTGGGCAACTTGGCGAGACCTCGTCTCTACAATAAATCAAGAAAATTAGCTGAGCGCATGCCTGTAGTTCTAGCTACTCGGAAAGCTGAGGCAGAATGATCGCCTAAACCCAGCAGGTAGAGGCTTTCAGTGGCCGTGAGTGTGCCACTGTACTCCAGCCTGGGCATCAGTAAGACTCCGACTCCAAAAAAAGCCTGACACTAAGTAAAAATGAACAACTAACTGTAATGCTAAGCTTTATGAAGCACCTGAAAAACTTTTTTCAAGTATAAATTGAGGTTGTTTTTAGAACTGAATGAATTAATTTAACATGGCCTATTTAGTAAAGGTAAGATTTTTTTTTCTTTAGACGTCTAAATGTTGGGCAACAAATATTTATAAACTTTCTTGCCACTCTCTAATTCAAATTTTTCTTACTATACCATAATTGTTAGACACTATTCTTTTAGTTATTCAAATTACTGTCTCTCAACGTAAATATTTTGGTTTCCTTATTTCCACAGGCCTTAGTGATCCTCATTTTTACAGGCCAATTCAGTGATCATATGATATTGTTTTCTTCTCCTTGCTAAAGAAAAATCACTCTAGTTTCCCAAATGTTGAACAAACATGCTCACATCATACTTACCTTACCAGCAAAAGAATACTGGTAACTTTTGCAGTTCATTCTACAGTCCAAGAATATTCTAGGCCCTACTCTCGCAAGGCACAGGCCATCAAACCTACACCTAGCGCTCAAGTACTTTATCCTCCCTCCCAAAATACATCACATCTGAAATCTGCCCCTTCAAAATTTAAGAACTGAAAAGAGAAAAAAATTCTCTTAGCACAATTAAAACACACCATGCCTTATTACTCATTCAACAAGCATGTATTAACTATTTGTCCAGGTACTTAAATTTAAGTTTAAACTAAAAAACAATCAACCGGCCAGACTCGGTGGCTCAGCCTGTAATCCCGGGCTTTCGGAGGCCGAGGTGACTGAATTGCCTGAGCCTGCAGGTTCAAGACCCACCTGGGCAACTTGGCGAGACCTCATTTCTACAATAAATAAAAAAAATTATCCAAGCATGGTAGCGCGCGCCTGTAGTTCCAGTTACTTGGAAGGCTGAGGCGGGAGGATCGCCGGAGCCCAGTAGGTTGAGGCTGTGGTGGCCGGGAGCGGCCACTGAACTCTAGTCTGGGCAACTGAGTGAGACTCCAACTCAAAAAACAAAACAAAACAAAACAAAAAACAATCAACCAAGGGAAAAAAGAATAACAGCTAACTGACAAAACAGTGATGTGTTCACCCTGGGAAACACATATACAAAGACATTTAAAGAAAAAGAAGTGATATTTAAAGAAAAGGAAGTGATAAAGTTCAGAGATTGGTAAAATAAAAACTTCTTTTGGCACAAATCTGCAAGCTATAGAAGTGTTGAAATTCTTTACAGAATTTTGTTTTGAGTTGTCTGAGGACAGGATAGAATTAGGAATGTTTCCATTTTAATGCCATCTTCTTCTCACAGAGATGCTTTGAGAACAGCTAATTAATGATTGCAAAGTGCTTAGTAATAAGCTCAAAGCAGAATGTTAGTCACAAATCAAAAAGCAAGCACACAGAGGGCACAAAAGGGTCACTACGCAAACACTCAACTAAAATTCAATCTCTTAAGTAACATTACAAAAGTCTGTATTAAACATTAATATAAAACATGTTTTTAAGATTACTTAGAATGAAAAACAGCAACCTAAGTTCTTAGTAAATAAAGAAAATGTGGCACAACTTACGATATTTACTGTGAATTTCATCTATTTGCTCTTCTGTTTGGTCCTTAGTAAAAACCATGACCTAAAGAAATCAAAAGAAAAAATAAAATTTCCCCTCAAAATGACAAAAGTGGAAATTAATATGACAAACTCTAAGATCTCAAATGTGGATATTTAAAAGAGAGAAAAATAATCCTCATCTGTTTTATATAGGCCCAGGAAGAATAACTCCTATGTACTTCCATTAAATACCATAAATAGTTTACATTTTATGCATTACTTTTTCCCCATCAGTAGCAGATACAACACTGATTCCATTACAATAGATTAAGTATTAACAAAATGATCAATTAAATTTCCTATTTTCAATATTCAATTTTCCACATTCATTAATGTAATAGTCTTGCAGTTTAAATAGAAGTTGAAACTAGAAGACTGAAGACATTTAGCCATTAGTAAGGCAGATCTTCTTGTCTGCCTTCCTTTCCAACCTAACTTCTCCAGGGCACACTAGAAAAGTAATATACAGAGAGAAATTGCAATAATACAAAACTCAGTGTGTTGAATTTCTAATTTCATTTTTTAAAATATCAGACTGAAAAGATCAGAAATCTACTTATACAATTCATTATAGTCCTCTTCTTACAGTTAGCATGCAGGTAATAATAAAGTCAATATAAACCCCAGGATTTTCCTACTATCTGATTATAAACTACCTAAGGTCATCATCACTTCCTTTACACAGATGGTTTTGGGGGGAGGGAAGGTCTATTTAGGAGAGCCCATAACACTTCCTCCAATGTCACAGGACACAATGACTATTTTCCTCTTTGGTATCCTGTCCTCGAGTTTTGGGCCATCAAGCTAGAGGAAGGCAACAGTGAAGAATTTTAGGTCTCTGATTCTCCCAAAAGCTCAACAGAATACCCAGTTCTCATAAGCTTTTACAATGACTTAATATCTCTATCAGTATAATCATAGAATTGCAGAATGCCAGAGCTAAAAGGAGACCTTAGAGATCATCCCGTTCAACACTTTCATTTTATAGATGAAGACCCAAAGTAACTTATCAAATGCAAGCACAGAAACAACCAATATTAAAGCTACCTGCTGCACAGGCCTTTTCTAATAGAATTCTAGCTCACGAACAAACTCTACTTTGGAGTTTATCTAAAATTAGTTGCAAGTAAATCTTAAGACACTAAATGGTAATGCGTTCAGTACGTTTCCACCTAAACAGATTTAATAATTGCTTGCTTTAATTTCAGTAGGGTATTAAACTTGTCTCTCCTTTATTTCTACCCAGATACTGAAACAGACCATCAACATACACTTTCATTGAGTTTACTAGCTTCAAGACGCATCCTAGTCTTCTCCATATTTTCAATTTCTTGAACTAATTCAGCAGCTGTCAAAATAAGAACATATAACCACGGTTAACTGCATGGCTATTGTCATTATACCATGATTACTTAAGTTTTTAACATTAGAAGATAGGTGAGGTGATAAGCGACCCCTTCGGGTCCCCTCTCACTGTGGGAGTTTTTCTGTCCTCTCAATTAATCCTGCTTTCTCACATAAAAAAAAAAAAAAGAAGATAGGTGATAGGTATATATAAACTCCTTGTTCTATTTTTGCAATTTCTCTGTAAATCTAATATCATTCCAAAATAAAATATTAAAAAAATAAAGAACATGGAGTTTAAACACTGAACTCTTACACATGTACAACAGTTCAAAATACAACCAGTAAAGTAAAATCAAGTTATTCTGCTTTGTTCTTTGAATATGTAGGTATAAATAGCAGTCTCAATGAAGTATGAAAATTAATCTGTTCGATTGAGTTCAATTATTAGGGGATGTCTGCTGAAACTCCAATTAACTGAAAGCAGTATAACAGGCTACTGTTTAAGGAGAAAGAAAGATCTGCAAATACCAGGGGAAAATGTCCTTGCCTCCAGAACCTTTGCCTGTAGATGTAGTTACCAATCACATAAATCAAAGAGATCAGGAATACGGTCAGGCACGGTGGCTAATGCCTGAAAGACCAGCACTTGTGGGAGGCTGAGGCGGGAGGACTGCTTGAGCCCAGGAGTTCAAGACCAGCCTGGGTAACACAGCAAGACGTTGTCTCCAAAAAAAATTTAAAAAGTAGCCAGGTGTGGTGGCACATGCCTGTAATCCCAGCCACTCAGGAGGCTGACTCAGAAGGATCACTTGAGCCCAAGGTATTGGAGGCTGAAGTGAGCCATGATCATCCCATTGCACTCCAGCCTGGAAAACAGAATGAGAGCCTAACTCAAAAAGAAAGAGAGAGAGAGAGAGAGAGAGAGAGAGAGAGAGAGAGATCTGAAATACACCCAGTCAAACATTAAATGAATGCCTTTGAATGTAAATAGCACAAAATTAGTAGCCACGATCGTTCTTCAACCAAAGTCAAAATATTTTTAAAAATACATATAATGTGGAATAAGAATCCACAATTCCTTACACTCATTTACACATAAAAGGATACTTCAAAATAATCCACTGAGAGAGAGCTATAAATGGTAAGATTGTTAGATAATTGTTTTAAGCTGGATAGTAGGTATATGGGGAAATCAGTAAACTCTTTTATCTCTACTTCTGTGTATTTGAAATAATCTCTACTCAAATTTTTCTTAACCCACATACTTTAATGTCCTTGCCTCCAGAACCTTTGCCTGTAGATGTAGTTACCAATCACATAAATCAAAGAGATCTGGAATATGGCCAGGCACGGTGGCTAATGGCTGAAAGATCAGCACTTGTGGTCTGTGCTGTGCTGGCTCCTGTATTTAAGAATGCAATTGCCTCAACATAAAGTTTATCTTTCTTAAGCACTGAGAGGTGCCTTTTGGTCCCTTAATGTTTTAAAACTGGTAGAACTGACACATCTCTCTGTGAGTATGAACAGCCAGCATTTCTCTCCTTTATAAACGTATTGAATCATGGGTATAATGGGAAAGGGACTATTTGCATTTTATCCAATTCATTAACACAAGTATCATTCAAGATAGAGAACATCTGGCATGCCCTCTTCTAAGGTATGAAGAAAATTAGATCAGGACTGGGTACTATTTAGGGCTTAAATCTTTTTCAGGGAGACGTTTGATTCTGAGGAGGTTACACAGAGCTGGAGATAATATCACTTTCACCCTAATGACCACAAGAGGCTGGATAATTTATAAAACCGCAATTTTTCTTGAATCCATCAGAGCTAAAGTCAGAAGGCAACCAACGAGATGGAAACCTAAAGAAAGATGGCTGTCTTAGAAGAGAGTGGGTCATAAGGATTGGCTGACATAGGGCAGTACACAGGAGAAAAGCTGGGACTACCCCACCTCTGGGTAATTGCAAAAGGCCAAGGGTGAGCTATCATGAAAATATACTAAGAGACTTAGACACACAAGACATTCATACTTATTTGCAGACTATTTTCTACAGACCTCACTGTGTACTCAAGAGTATTCCGTTTCTCTGTTATTGAGGAAGGGTGGGAAATTAGAAAATGTCTTCTCCAGATCCAATCCTGGGAAAAGAAATCAGTCCCTACTGCAGGAGAAACACAAAGTCCCAAGTAGAGAGAGCTTTTATCCCTAAAGAAACAAAAGTATTAAGTCACTGAGGAAAGGTCAGCAAAACTGCTGCCCCAGAGGCTCAGGTAATACCCATTGTTGCAGGGGGAAGTAAACAGAAAAAAAAAATCGTCTACCACTGCAGGAGGGTCAGGAAACTGGATCACTAGAGGATCCCTGCTACTGAGGGAGAGGCAAGATCACAAAATGAGCCTCACCCTAGAAATGCAGGATCAAAGGACTTGTCTAAGACAGAAGCTACCAGGTTCCCACTTCCCCTCTGCCTCTTCCCTCTTGCCTAGAACTGTCACCTCGCCTGGGCTCAACATGGACCCCCAACTGCTCCTGTGTCACTGGTGACTCCTGTGCTGTGCTGGCTCCTGCAAGTACAAAGAGTGCAAATGAACATCTTGCAAGAAGAGCTGCTGCTTCTGCTGCCCCGTGGGCTGTGCCAAGTGTGCCCAGGCTGCATCTGCAAAGAGGCATCAGACAAATGCAGCTGCTACGCCTGATGTTGCGAGACCCTGATCCCAGATGGGGGTGGAGCAATGTGTATAAATGTGTATTTTTTTAGTACAATCCTGATGCCTTTGTTACATTTGTTTTTCTATAAACTATGCTAATTATAATAAAAGTTTTTTTGACTTGAAAAAAAGATGGACGCTAAATTAAAATAACAGAGAACACTCTTTTCCTCCTAGAATGCTCCAAGTGACAAGTAGCAGCAATCTACCACTAGAGAGGAATGAACATGGGGAGAGACCCTCTCTGAGGCTCCTAAGGAAAACCTATAGATAAATTTTTTTAAAAATCTGGGGGCTGGGCTCAGTGGCTCAGCCTGTAATCCGAGCACTTTGAGAGACCGAGGTGAGTGGATTGCCTGAGCCTGCAGGTTCAAGACCAGCCCGGGCAACTTGGCAAGTCTTCATCGCCACAACACACAAAAAAATTAGCCAGGCATGGTAGCACGTTCCTGTAGTTCTGGCTACCTGGAAGCCTGAGGTAGAAGGATCGCCAGAGCCTAACAGGTCGACACTGGGGTAGCCAAGAGCATGCCACTGCACTGCAGCCTAAACAACAGAGTGAGACTCCAACACAACACAAAATCTGGCAACTTAATCGCCACCAACCTAAGCACAAGAACATTCTCAAGGAATATATAATTGGTGGTGAACTGCAGGCAACAATAGCAACAACAACTCAAACTCAAGTTCAACTCCTGATTAGACTTACTCAACTTTAGAAATAAAGGCCTAGCAGAAAAGGAGACACATCCATTACTAGACACAAATACTATTTACTTCAATGTTTATATTCTTACATACAAAGTCTGGCTTTCAACCAAAACATAAAATACATGAAAAAGCAAGCAAACAAATAACAAAACTAAACTCAGATATCACCCAAATGTTAGAATTATCAGATAAGAAATTTAAAATAATTACGATTAATAGGCTAAGGAATCTAGTAGAAATGGTGAACATGCATGAACAGAAGGAGCACTTCACTAGAAATTCTTTCCTTAGAAAGAAGTAAACAAAAATGCTAGACTAAAAAAACCCACAATAACAGAGATAACTTGATTCAGCTAAAAAAAGAATCAATGAACCTGAAATAAGATTGGTATTATCTCATTTAGATACCTAAATTTTAGATTGTATATTAATATACAACACAGAAAGAAAAAAAAAAAAAGGGAGGAGGGTGTAAAACCCACAACAGAACAGAGCCTCCTAAGAGCTATGGGACAACATGAAAAAAATATACCATAAATATGTAATAGAAATCACAGGAGAAGAAAGAAGAAAAGAAACAGTCAAAGAATTAATGGCCAGAATGTCACACATAATGAAAGATGTCAAACTACAACTGCAAGAAATTCAAAGATCAAGCAACATAGATATAAAAATAACAACAGCCAGGTTCGGTGGCTCAGCCTGTAATCCCATGCCTTGGGAGGCTAAGGTGAGTGAATTGCCTGAGCCCACGAGTTCGAGACCCGCCTGGGCAACTTGGTGAGCCCTCATCTCTACAATAAATCAAAAAATTAGTCGGGCGTGGTAGCACGCGACTGTAGTTCCAGCTACTCGAAAGGCTGAGGAGGAAGGATCGCCGGAGCCCAGCAGGTTGAGGCTGCAGTGGCCGGGAGCGGCCACTGCACTCCAGTCTGGGTGACAGAGCGAGACTCTAACTCAAAAAAAAAATAAATAAATAACAACAACATGCACATAGACACAAAGAGAAAACTATGAAGCCAGATAGAGAAAAAAGGTATGTTACATTTTTTAAAAACCAAGAATTACATCACACTTCCTGTCAGAAACAAGTGAAGTCAGAAGACACTGGAGCAACATCTTTAAAGTGTTGAAAAAACCCCTGCCAATCCATAATTCTATAACAATGAAAATATCTTTCAAAAGTGAAAGAGAAATACTTTCTAGAAAAAAACACAAATTGAGGGAATGTATTATTAGCAGACCTCCACTAAAAAGTATTAAAGGAAGTTTTTCAAGTAGAAGAACCAGAAAGAAACTCATCTCTCTCAGAAGAAATGAAGAGTACTGGAAATGGTAAACCTGAAGGTCATTAGAAAAACTAGTTTTTCTTATTTTTAACTATTCTAAAAGAGAATTATCTGTTTGTTTAACATTAACCTCTATGAAGGAAAACTAAAGCAGCCAAAAAACTAAAATAAAGCCAACTGCATCAATACTTAAATTAAATGTAAATTTTCTAAGAGCATTAATTAAGAAACAGAGAATGTCAGCATGGATTTTTTTTTTAAAAAAAAAGCAAGTCCAAACTCTGTTATCAAAAAGAAACCATTTTGACCCAGCAATCCCCCTACTGGGAATACACCCAGAGGAACTCAAATCATTCTACATAAAAGATACCTGCACATGCATGTTTACTGCAACACCATTCACAATAGCAAAAACATGAAACCAACCGTGCTGCTCATTGAAACTGGACTGGATAAAAAAAAAAAATGTGGTATATATACACAATGGAATATTATGCAGTCATAAAGAAGGACAAACATGAACTCTGCAGCAAACTGGACAGATTAGAGACTTTCGTACTCAGTGATCTATCACAGAAACAAAGAACTAAGTACCACATGTTCTCACTCATAAATGGACCCTGAACATTTACCATAATACTATAAGAAAGGGATTGGCAGTAGCAGGATACTGCCTGGGGAGGAGGGGGGACACAATATCAATAAGGGTACCTGATCTCAAACCAGGCAAAGTGGGACCAAAGGGAGGCCCAACCTTGACCTGTATGATGTCCACTTGCACACCTAATCCTGAATTGTACCCCACATCTTTGAAAAAAAACTCATTTTGAACAAAAAGGCAAGTAAATAATAGAAGTATAAAAAGAGATAAATCATGTAAACACTAATGAAAAAAACCTGGAGTAGCTACATTAATATGAGGCAAAACAGGTTTTAGAACAATGAATGGTATCAAGGATAATGAGAGAAATTATATAACGATAAAGGGACCCAATTTACTAAGAAGACACAGCAATCTTAAACGAGTCTACACCCAAAACGGAAATTTAAAATACATGAAAAGAACTTCTGATTCTGAACAAGGTAGATTAGACTCATTTCTCTCTATTCTTCCCTACTAAGCACAACTAAAAACCCTGTATATAACAGGTAATTCTTAGAGAGCTCTGAAAGGCAGAAAGAGGAAGATGAACTGACCTCAGAATTGGAGAAATGACAAAGCACTAAGTTCTCTGGGTTTTCTTTTTGTTGTTTTGAGTTGGAGTCGCACTCTGCCGCCTAGGCCAGAGTGCAGTAGCATGCTCACAGCCACCGCTGCCTCGACCTGCTGGACTCAGGTGATCCTTCCACCTCAGCCTTCCAAGTAGCTGGAACCACAGGCATGTGCCACCAGGTTGGCTAATTTTTTAAAAATTTATTGTAGAGATGAGGTCTCGCCAAGTATCCCAGGCTGGTCTCGAACCCATGGGCTCAGGTAATCCTCTCACCTCACCTCAGCCTCCCAAAGTGCTGGGATGATAGGCGTGAGCCACCGCGCCCAGACTTGGGTTTTCTTTTTATATTCTATATAATCCAGACTAGGCTCTAGAGAAGCCCAAAACCACAGACAGGCACAGACAGAAAAGTCCCAAGAAAAACCTACTCCCTCTAAGCAAAGGAATATAAAAGGGGGCGCCCCAAAACCTTTTTAACAATACCTAACCTACCCAAGCTAAACACTGCTGACGCTTCCCACTCCCTGCAATGTTATCACGGAACAAGTGGAGAGTACAGACTGCCAACCAGCGGTGGCAGGAGGCCTGAGGCAGACCGTCCTTCCCCACAACAGTGTCAGTGGTGGCCTAGTGAGGAGCCCAGACTTCACCCCACACCTGGTGGTGGCAGGTGGCACCTTCACCCTCTCTACTAGTGATTAGGGGAGAATCTCAAACAGAAGAAACCTGGAGAAAAGAATTCTTTAAGCCTATCTAGGAAATCCTGACTACATACCAGGCCAAATCACACATGAAACTGTTTACAATTAGTATGCCAAAAGGTTTGAAAACTGAACCACAACGTGGAAATCCAGGTTTTCATAGTGGCCTCCAGGTAGCAACTAAATAAAGTAAACCAGAATAACACTGCAAGGAACCTGGGAACTAAATTGTCATTAGAACTGCAGCCTACAAAAGTAGGCCAGAATCTGCACATTAAACTTAAACAAGGTGACTTCCTGCAACACTAGAATATTTAAATAGGATCTAGAATCTCACAATAGTATACTTAAAATGTCCAGAATACAATTTTCTAAAAAAGGTTAGGCATGGTGGCTTACGCCTATAATCCCAGCACTTTGGGAGGAGGCGGCGAGAGGATTGCCTGCGCCTAGGGCTTCAAGACCAGCCTGGGCAACTTGGTGACACCTCGTCTCTACAACAAATCAAAAAATTAGCCAAGTGTGGTGGCATGTGCCTGTAGTTCTAGTTACCTGGAAGGCTGAGGTGGAAGGATTGCCTGAGCCCAGCAGGTCGAGGCTCCGGTGGCCATGAACATGCCACTACACTCCAGCCTGGGAGACAGAGTGAGACCCCGACTAAAAAAAAAAAAAAAAAAAAAAAAAAAAATGACAAAAAAGTTGTCATACTAAGAACCAGGAAAATCACAACCTGAATGAAAAAAGACAAAGATGCCAACACTAAGATAACTCAGTTGTTAGAATTATCCAATAAGAACTTTAAATCTACCATCATGAAAATGATCCAACAAGCAAAGAGGAAAGCACTGGAGACAAAAGAAAACTGCTACTATATGTAATACTTTCGTAATAGCAGTTGGTCCACCATAAGAATACATCTTTTTAGTAGTATAAATGTTACATTTAAGTTATTAATTTCTTATAATTAGAAGGAAGAAGTAAACAACAAGAACCGGAAACAAAATAAAACAAGTAAACCCAACTGTGTATCAGACAACATAACCACCCTGAAGGAAGTAAAAAGAAACTTATGGACACAATACTAAACTTCAGACCCTCACTGGAGGCAATGGGCAGGCAGGGATGAGGTGGGGTTGGGGGAACAAACATGGAAGGCTGCACAGAGAGAACTAAAATAAATCCTGAATTCCTTCCTACAGATCTGTTTTGTAGTGAAGTAGTAGTAAAGATGAAGCAGTTCTGAAACTATTTTAGATGTATTAGAGAATTAAACAAAATAGTAAATGTGTTACAATCCTGTCGGGAAGGAGGATTCTCACTGTGAGAAAAAGAGGAAACACAAACGTGGAATGGAGAAACCCCTGTGGGGTTGGACTGAAAGGAGGTATTGGTATGTTCTTATGATCTCTAAAACACATAAGTACAAATGGATTTACATGTGTATATATGTAAGAACATACCAATACACACACACACACATTGAGTATACCTGCATACATGCACGTGTATCTACATACCCATGTGTGTATATGTACATGTACACATGTATTTCCAAGCTTCACCTACTGAAATTGCCTAGAAGACACCGAGATGCAACAAGCACAGCTGGTAACCATATCTTGATTTTACCAATAAAAAGAAACAGAGTTTCTCAGACTGCATCATCTTTTTGAATAGAAAAACACCAGGTGGAAGACATCAAACAAATTACTATTGCACAGCATGTATCAATGAACCTACAATGCATGTCGGTGACTGCTTCACATGTTACCATATGCTAGAAAGAAAGATATAAAATGTTGATTTTTTTGCCATAAATAAGTACCTCAATGTCCAAAAGTCTATTAAAAGCCAAATATCGTTACAATAAAATAATCGGTTGAAATGCTATACTATTTAATATACGATTCATTACTTACTATTTTGTAAAAAAGCATGGTTAGTTCCAGGTAGGTTATCTGTGAGATTTCTCTGAGCACAAAAGGTTAAAGATATTACCACTAAAAGCAATGTGTGACTCAAAACTAGATCATGTACTACAGGAAAAATAAAAATCTATAAAGGCTATTACTGAGTCTATTGAGAAAACTGGAATAGAGATGATAGATTAAATAAAAGTATTATAATAACAAGTTTAATTTACTGAAATTGTACCCAATAAAAGAGAATATCCTTTTTCTTAGGAACTATACAAAGAAGTATATAAAGAGTAAAGATTATACTATTCTCAGATAGTTTTAAACCTATACACACACACATTCAAAAAAACAGTAATTCACAAAGCAAATTCATAAAATAATAGGTGATTCTGTATAAAAGGTATAATATATGTTATTTATGATAGTCCTTCAATTTTCCTTAATTTAGAAATTATTCCCAAATGAAAAGTATTTTTTTTAAAGAACGCAAAATTAAGACTTTTTCATGTAAATAGAAACTAAGAGAATTTGTCTCAACAGTACACTTTCACAACAAGAAATACTGAATAAAATTTTTCAGACAAAAGAAAATGACACCAGATAGAAACCTATACCTATACCTATACAAAGAAATAAAATAAGAGTGAAAATGGTAAATGCATAAACATAGACTTTCTGTTCCATTTTTTAGTTTCTTTTTAAAAAATAGTTTAAAGCAAAAATGGTAACAAGGAATCATGGGGTTTTTAACATATGTAGAAGAAAAATCTACAATAACAATAATACAAAGGATGGAAGTCTTAAAGTCCTTACGTTATACATAAAGTAGTATAAATATTATTTCAATGTAGACTGTGATAAGTTAAAAACGCATATGGTAAACTAGAATAATCATCCAAAACAAAGTATACCTAATAAGAGAGATAAAATGGGGCTGGGCACGGTGGCTCAGCACTTTGGGGGCCAAGATGGAAGGATTGCTTGAGTCCAGGAGCACAAGACCAGCCTAGACGACATAGTGAGACTTCGTCTCCACAAAATTTCAAAAAGATAGCCAGGTGTAATGGCACACACCTGTAGTACCAGCAACTCAGGAAGCTGAGGTGGAAGGATCACCTGAGCCCAGGAGGTCAAGGCTGGGTTGAGCCATGATCATGCCACTGCACCACTGCCCTCTAGCCTGGGCAACCAGAGTAAGACCCTGACTCAAAACAAAAAGAGAGAGAGAGAGAAAGAGATAAAAATAGAAACTAAAAACACTCAACTAAAAAGAAAACAGAACAAGAAAGAAAAAAACAAAGAATAGATAGGATAAACAAAAAAAAAAGAAGGGGGGAAGATAGTAACATAAACCCAACCAAATAGAATAAATGAAATTAAATTAAAATAGTTTAAACCCTTAAATTTAATGGCAAAACTTGGCAAATTAAATTTAAAAATAAAATCCAAACCATAAACTGCTTTTAAAAAAAAAGTAAAAACTGTTTAAATACAGTGATGCAATAGGCTTAAAGAAAATTAATGAAATAAGATAAATTAGAGCAGCTATACTAATTACCAGATACAAAAGATCTTGAGATAAAGATTATTACCAGAAACAAAGACAAATATGTCATAGTAAGAAACAGGCTAACTCACCAAGAAGACATAACACTACTTAAGAGATTGAAAACAGCAAAAAATTGAAAATACTGAGAGGAAAATAGGAAATCTATAAATATAGTTGGAGATTTCAAAAATCCTCTCTCAGTAGCTGATAGAATCAGTAAACAGAATATCAACAAAGATGTAGGAGACTTGAAGCAACTTTACAACTAACATTCATAGATAATTGTAAAAAAAATGCAAACTTTTCAAGTGCTTATGGAATACTCACGAGAAAGACCTAATACTGAGTTACAAAATTTCTTAATCCCACGCCTTGGGAGGCCGAGGTGAGTGAATTGCCTGAACCCACGGGTTCGAGACCCGCCTGGACAACTTGGTGAGACCTCATCTCTACAATAAATCAAAAAATTAGCTGGGCGTGGTAGCCTGTGCCTGTAGTTCCAGATATTTGGAAGGCTGAGGCGGAAGGATCGCCGGAGCCCAGCAGGTCGAGGCTGTGGTGGCCAGGAGCGGCCACTGCACTCCAGTCTGGGTGACAGAGTGAGACTCCAACTCAAAAAAGAAAAAAATTTCTTAATAAACATAAAATATCTAAAATCATACAAAACAGTTCTTTGGTCATCATGGAACTAAATGAAAAATTAGCAATAAAAATATATTTAGGAAATATCCACAAATTTAAAAATTAAACAACACTTCTACATAACCTACAGGTCAAAGAAAAAACAAAAATTAGAAAAATTTTAACTGAATGAAAAGGCAAATACAACCTATCCATGTTTTTGGATGCAGGTTACATAGAACTTAGAGAAAAATGTGTATTTTTAAAACTACATATGTAAAATAATATGATATTAATTATCTAAACTTCTACCATAGCAAGCTAGGAAAAGAGGACCAAATTAAACCCAAAGTTAGTAGGAAGAAGGAAATAATAAAAGACTGGAATTTTTAAAAAAGATACTGGAATTCAATGAAATAGAAAGGAGATCAAAAAAATGAAAAATTAATTTGAGAAAAATGAAACTCAAGACTAGTTCTTTAGAAAAATTGATAACTTGTAAGTGGACCAATCAAGAAAAAAAGATACATTTCTAATATCAAAAATGAAAGTATATCACCACAGATCCCACAGATATTAAAAGGCTAACAATAGAATATTATTTAAAACAAAACACTTGTGACTGTAGATGCAACAACTTAAGTGAAATGCGAACACAATTTTTTACTAAAGATGAATAATTAAACATTAAATAAATCAATCAGTATAATGCAAATTAATACCACAATGACACAGCACATCCACTAGGATAGCTATAATAAAAAAGACAGAATAACAAGTGCTGGCAAGGAATGGAGCCATTGGAACCCTCATACACTGCTAGTAGAATGCAAAATGGTGTAGCCGCTCCTAGACAACAGTCTGGCAGTTCCTTGAAATGTTAAAATAGTTACTATATGACCTAGAAATTCTACTTCTAGGTATTTGCCCAAAAGAAATGAAAACATACGTCTACACAAAGATCTGTGGACCCATATTCAAAAGAGCTTTATCTACAATAGTCAAAAAATGACATAGTCCAGCTTTCCATTAATAGGCAAATGGACATACAAACTGTGGTAGAGCCGTAAAAGAGGAACACTGCTCAGCAAACAAGTAAAAAAAGCAACAAAATGGATAAATCTCAAAAGCACTGTGCTAAGTAAAAGAAGCCAGATATATAAGACTGCATATTATACAATTTATATAATTTTATTTATGTGATAGTCTAGAAAAGGCAAAACTTTAGGGGTAAAAAAGAGACCAGTGTTTCCTGGGGCCTTAGGGTAAAGTGGAGGGAATTTACAGCAAAGGGGCAGAGGAACTTTGAGGGATAAAGGAAATGTTCTACATTTCAATTACAGTGAGGGCTACATGACAATACACTTGTCAAAACCCATCTAACTGTACACCTTAAAAGGATATATTTTGAGTAAATAAAACCACAATAAAAAAGGCACACACAAAAAGTGACAAGCCATTGGATACAAGGACAATATATAAAAATCAGCTGTATTTTTCTACAATACAAACAAAAATTGACACTTTAAAAGAGAATACCATTTACTAGTGCATTAAAGACATCAGATATCTAACAATAACTCTTTTCAAGATGTGTGCAAAACTACAAAAGTGAAAACTATAAAACATTACTGAAAACTGAAAACCACAAAACACTGCTGACAAAACTCAAAGCAAGTAAAGGGATAAACCATATTTATGAATTGGGAAGGCTGAAATACTATACACATATCAACTATTCCAAAATTTATCTACAGATCCAATTAAAATCTAAGCAGCTTTTTGTTTCTTGACAGAAATGTACAGGCTTTTTCTAAAATGTACATGAAAATGTAGGAAGGGTTCAGTAGCTCAGCCTGTAATCCCAGCACTTTGGGAGGCCGAGGCGAGTGGATTGCCTGAGCCCACGGGTTCAAGACCTGCCTGGGCAACTTGGCGAGACCTTGTTTCTTCAATAAATCAAAAATTAGCCGGGCATGGCAGTGCACGCCTGTAATTCCAGCTACGTGGAAGGATAGCCGGGGCCCAGCAGGTCGAGGCTGCAGTGGCCGGGAGCGTGCCACTGCACTCCAGCCTGGGCGATGGAGTGAGACTCCAACTCAAAAAAAGAAAAAAGGAAAACGTATAGACAAAGGGCCTAGAAAAACCAAGGCAATCTCGATAAACTACAATGCTTGAGGAACCACATTACCAGATAGCAAAAGACCTACTATAAAATATGTATAAAATTTTAAGACAGTGTGCTCCTGGCACAAGAATAAATGGCCTAATGGGGAAAAAACAGAAAGAAAAAAGAAAAAAACAATATCCAGGCCCATATATATACAATGAGCTGATTCAGTTAGCTGAATTGCCAAGACTTCTGACACTTCAGTGGGGAAATTATAGTTTTTCAATAAATGGTGCTACATCATCAACTCACTATCTGTATGGAAAAAAAAAAACAAAACTAGGCCAAGCACAGTGGCTCATGTCTGTAATCCCAGCACTTTGGGAGGCTGAGGCAAGAGGACTGCCTGAGCCCAGAGTTCAAGAACAGCCTGGGCAACTTGGTAAGACCTTGTCTCTACAATAAATCAAAAAGAAAAGAAAAAAACAAAAAAAACTTTACAATAATGGTAAAATCAATTCCAGATAAATTGTAGATTGAAATGTAGCATATCAATAAATCTTTTCATCACCGGAGCCCAACAGGTCGAGGCTCCAGTCTGGGTGAAAGAGTGAGACTCCAACTCAAAAAACAAACAACAAACAAACAAACAAAAATCAATAAATCTTTTAAAAGAAAACAAGAGAATATCCTCATGATCTTACAGTAGACTAGAATATAAAAAGCAATAACCAAAATGAAAAGTATAAAGAATCAAATTATATTAAGAAATTCTACTCTTCAAATGGTATGATTAAAAGAGTAAAAAGATAAAATAGAGAAAGAATTAAGTATAATATATCTGGCAAAAGATGTGTAACCAGAAAATGTCAAGTACTCCCATAAATAAGAAAAATATAGACCCACAGCATAGGAAAACTAAGCATAAGACTGTTTTAAACAGGTATTTTACCAGAGAATAGCCTGATAGCCAATACCCATATAAAAATGTGCTGAACTTGTAAGTCATTAGGAAAACATAAATTTAAAAGTAATACTGACCCACTATAATAGCTAAAATGGAAAGCTGTCAGTGGTGACGTGAAGGGTCAGTGGTGACGTGAAAGTACACAATGGTGAAGGAAGGAAGGAAGGAAGGAAAGAAAAAAAGAAAGAAAATGAGAAAATGAGGCTAGCTAAAAATAGTAACAGCAACAGCATTTAAATCTGCCAAGGGCACTTCTAGGAAAATTTCTAAACCACCTGTCCCCTAAAAAGAGAAAATTTAAGTACAAAAAAAAAAAAAAAAAAACAATCAAAAAATAATTATAGACATGCCATTTTCAATAAAAGAAATTTCTTATTTTGATTTTTAAAAAAAGTACATTGGTGTTGAGTTTTTGGCTATATCCATGAAAGCTGAACATCTGCAAATATATAACAGCAATTCCACTCTTAGGTATATATATCCCAAAGTACTATGTTCCTATGTGCACCAACAGACATGTAAAAGATAATCCATAGCAGCATTATTCTCACTCTGTCACCCAGACTGGAGTGCAGTGGCACGCCCCCGGCCACCACAGCCTTGACCTGCAGGGCTCTAGCAATCCTTCTGCCTCAGCCTTCCAAGTAGCTGGAACTACAGGTGCACGCTACCACGCTGGGCTAATTTTTTATTTATTGTAGAGACAAAGTCTCATCAAGTTGCCCGGGCGGGTCTCAAACCCACGGGCTCAGGCAATCTACTCGCCTCGGCCTCCCAAAGTGCTGGGATTATAGGCTGAGCCACCAAGCCCAGCCAGCATTATTCTTAATAAACAAAAAGTGAAAAAATCCAGATATCCATTAACCATTGAATGGATAAAGTAGGATATAGCTATACATTGGAACACCATATAGCACAAAAATGAAAAAAAAACACAACTACGTAAAAAACATGGATGAATCTTATAATGTTGTACAAATGAAGAGAGATGCAAAAGAACACCTAGGCTATTATTCCATTTTTTAAAGATCAAACATAGGCAAAATGAATATATGGTGTTAGAAGTGACAGTAGTCGGGCAACCCCTTCAGGTCCCCTCCCACTGTGGGAACTTTTTTGCCTCTCAATAAATCCTGCTTTCTAAAAAAATAAAAAGTGATAGTAGTCAAATGTGAGAATGAAGGAGGTAGTGAGTGGGAGGGGAAGATGGAGTAGCTACTACTGAGATCACTTCTACTCAGTACCCACTACTTAGATCACGTGCACGACACTGGCAGTGATCTCAGTAGTGGGTAAAAAGGCATTTTCACTTTTTGAAGTTTACTTTGTGATAATTCACCAAATTATAATTCACTTATAGTTTGTGCACATTTACACTGGCATGTTATTCTTTGAGCTTAACAAATTAGGCAATTCTAAATATGCTAATAATAGAGAACTCCAAAATATGTGTGTGGATTAATAAAAAGGACCAACCATTAAATAGTGTACTATACAAAATACTAATAATTTTGTAATATAACAAAAATGATATATGTCTATATATAATCATCATAATGGTAACATTTACTGAATGCTAACTACTTGCTAAGGTACCATGCTGGGCACTCGACATATTTTATCATTTATTCCTCTCAACAACATTATGGAGCAAGTAGTATTATAACCCTTATTTTACGAACAAGAAAACTGAGGTACAGAGATATCAAATAACTTGACCACAGTTACCCAGTCATAAAGCTGAAACACTAGGACTGTAACCCAGGCTCTGCAGATCCACTCTTCACCACCATACTACCTCTGAAAAGACGCATGAGCAACTGGCAATAGTGGAGCCTCTGAGAGGGAATTTAGAGACTAGAAAACAGGCTGAGAGGAATGCTGGCTTACCAGAGTATACTCTAGGTACCTCTTGAAGAAATATATTTGCATGTCTTATCTATTACAAAAAATTTATTCATTTAAAAAAATTTTTCTATGGTTTATAATCTCTGAGATACACAAAATTGCTTTGTCCAGAGGGTAAGCCTAACTCACTGTTTTACTATTTTACCTGATTTAGGATGCAAAGAATCACACTGGGCATTGTACATGTGCACAAATTCTTGGTGCCTTTTAATGAGCTGTTGTTTATTTCCTTGAGTAGATAATCCATGCTGTTTCAGCTTTTTCTTTAAATCACGATCAGAGAGCAAGTTATACACAGTTTTGGGCAGTGGCTTCCTTTTGTGAACAGAACTGTAAAGGGAAAAAGAGATCTCTGAGGATTACTGTGAATTATCAAATGCTTTTCATGTAAAATGGAAATTTATCTTCTAACTTAGTACCTGGGTGCCTGAGAGAACGGTAGAATAATTAAGATAAAAAGGGAAGAGAAGATGAATCAAGTTAGTGGATAAAGTTAAGCATCTAACACAACACATATGAAATACAGAAATGAGAGACTTATGTCTCAAAAAGAAATCAAACCTAAAGATGAAGATGTGAAAGGCATATGTGGAAGGCTTGTGAAATAATGCCACGAGGACTTCACTTAGAATCACACGTATATAGACCTATTCAATTCTCCATCTCCTTAAACCATGTTTTTCCTGCCATTTGTCCACAGTTGCCATGCAAAACCCCTTTAAAAGCCAGTTATCTCGGACGATTAGAGTGTAAATGCTATTGAGTCTATGTATTTAAGGATATATTATCACATACGGCATCTTTAAAAAAAGTTCTGATTCACAGGCAAAGTGGCCCCCTCAAGCCCAAGGCACTCATTTTGCAAAGGCACTAGAGGAGTAATAGAAGACTTGTTAGGATGGTTGCTTTACCCAAATCATTATCACCAATGAAAAAAGAATTCAGAAAGTTGACAAGTAGATAACATTCTCATGGTATCATCTTCAAAGAACACAAATAAAAACAATAAAAAATACAACAGGATTCTATTCTCTTCAACTACAACTACTTACATTAATAAACATATATGACATTATAATAACTGTAACAAAATCACCACTTAACTTTTTGTTCTATTTATATAAGTAATACAAATAAGCACTAAATAATTTTAACTACAACAAAGCCACACTTAATTACTTTCTCCTACTCTCTCCATAAAAAGAAAACATAGTTAATAAACTTTATTTCTTAAAGTGACTAGAATTCAAGCTACCTAAAAGTATCAATGACTTGAGACAATTTCATAAACAGGAACTCTGTAGTGAGTTTTAATCCATTTCATCTAATTTATAGCATGCTCTATGGGAATTAGGTGCTTAACAAATAAATGTTCAATAGGAAAAATTCAGGTGATAATTAATAAAAACTTGAAAGTAACAGATTTATCCAATGAAGATGCTTTTAGAAAGGATTTGTATTTAATTAGTTCATACACGGCTGTTCTTCCTAAAATCTGGGTCCCTCAGAATCACCTGGAGAGCTATTTAAAATGCAGATTCTCGGTCTCTTCTCTATACCATCCACCAGTTGTAGTTTAGGTCTGAAGTAGAGACCTCAAATCTCTATTTTCAACAAGGTTCTTCAGCGTAAGCCCAAAAGTCATACTTAGAAACATATTGTTGAATATAGTCGGAAAACAACAAAACACTCTGTTGTTAACCAACAGTACCATTCCCTGCCTGAAGTATGCATTTTATGCTCTATTAATAAAGTCTAAAAGCCTGAAGTAACTACTTAGCTGTGTAAAGACCTGCAAACCCCCAACACATTATATTTTTCTGAAAAATTACTCTTTTTATAATGACAGCCCATTGAACTCTACAAGACTAATAAAACTATGGCAAAATAAAATCACAGTAGGTAGCAATAGCTGAACCATTTCGTAGGTGTTTATACAAGCACACAGGGAGAGACAATTCATTAAGTCTGTATGTATCTAAAACAATTCTCAAGGATTGATGATTAAACTATGACTGCACAATTCTAATGAAGAACTGTACTGCTCCCTGGTCTTTGCAATAAAAGCACCACCAAAGATCAACAATTTCTATCAAAAATTTTAAAATATAAAGCCTGATAAATATTTCCCCAAATATGAGAATAACATTGATCTTTCTTCCATAACTCAGTGGAACTGAGTAACATATTTAGGAAGCCTCAAAACTCGGAGGACATCAAAGGAAGAGCGCATTCTTTGAATCACTTCTGACATGATTTTATATGGAAGTGTTAAGGGCTGTCATTCACATCCAGGAGATGACCTGTCAGGATGTAGTGGAGAAAACTGAAAAACTGGAAGGATCTCCTTTATGTGATCAGACTACAGGGTCAGGATATAACTAAAGAGAGATGTGGCTCAATGGTTCCCTCAATGGGTCTTCAGAAACACTAGTTTTTACAGGATGGGAGTTATGTGTATGAAAAGGTTTGGGGGACAAATTTAGGAATTACTGAATTTAACAAAACCCAACAGCTATCCTTAATACAGGCCTTCTCAGAGCCTTTAATATACGAAGAGGGTGATGTAGTAGGCAGTGCTTCTAAGTTATACTACACAGCAACTGACAGACTATTGGCATTCTTTGAAGCAGGATTTGGAAGCACTATTAGAACTTAATTACACATGGACGAGTATGTCTTTGACAGCACTAAATGGGTCAGAAATATGACACATGCATCTAGAAGAAAAGGAAACCAAGCAAGAGTATCAGTGCTGATTTCTCACTCTTCAAGGAGAAAATACTCAGCTTTTGTATGTCCAACTCATTCTTTAAAAAGAAACAATTCAAAAGAGAAAAGCAAAAGCAGATCGCATCAGATTCTCATGGCTTATGGAAAGTAATCCTTAGGACTACACAGCTTCATTCATTCCAACTAAGCAACTTAAAAAAATCTCAATTTTATTCTCCTCAACAAACTTAACCACTAGGTGGGAGTATTGTGCATGTAAGACTGCCCCAGGTTTGGACTCAAATACATATCCCACCATAAATTAATAAAGCATCATTGTGCTTTATATGTTAGTTTTTTGAAATTATAACAGCATGACTCTGTACTTTGGAACCAGCATTCATACCAAATTTACTCATAAAGCGACACCTTTTCTTTAATTATAAAAAAGAGTAAGATGGCCCTGTCTTATTAATTAGAAAATATTCTTCTAAGTCCTTTAAAACAAATCAAACATAAAAGCTAACATTCTATTCACCCCTACTTCGCAGATGCTATTAATCTCTTCAGCTTCCCTTCTCTCCTTTTTCACATCTCTCCGAATCATCACCTATTCTCTTCCCTTTTCCTTCTGTTTCAGAAGAATCCCTTCTGAGTGTCAAGGATAACCTCATTACTGGACTCTTGATCTCTTGTACTCCCATTTTGTTCCATTTATCACCTGCTCTCTTCCTGGAGCCACTGGAAGGAAAGAGATTGAAACAACCCCTACTTTTACAAACAAAATTTTCCCTTGCTCTGGCTGCTTTCTCCTTTCCCAAAACTAACATCTCATTTCTCTTCCACCTTTCCTCACCAGACTCATTTAATTTGCAGCATCTACTTTGTTGCTATCTTCATTGACTACTGATTCCTTAATATCTTGCAATTTAACTCTGATTAAAATTTTATTCCTGAACAACTTATATGTATATCAATAGTGGATTTGAAGAAATTATTGTTGCTTGAGTGTACAAGGGAGGTAGAATAGCACCGTAGTTTAGGTGCAACTATTGAGCTGACAATTTATTAGTTATGTCACCTGAGAGGTTGGGAGGGGGAGACATGACATTGCATACATACCCTTTTGCACCTTCTTGTATCATGTGTATGCAATTGCCTAGTTAAAAATAAATACAGTTTTGAAAAATTCTATTTAAATGTTTTAAAGTTCTGAGCATCCTAAGAAACAAAGAAAGATTTCACATGTTCTATATTCTGTGCTTAATCTTGATTTATTTGGCCAAAGGGCTTTGCGATAGTTCTAAAATTCTGAGAAGAAAATAAACTTTAAAAGAATTGAATTCTAAGTTACTAATTTCTTATTAAGTCAAAATTTAGTAGCAGACTAAATATTCAATATAACTAATTATATTTGGCAAAGTGGGAGTTGAGAAAAGAACAATAGGAGACAAATTAGAAGAGCTGGCCAATAGGATTAAAGAAAAAAGCAAGTGGGAAACGGAATATGACAACTGATCACCAGGATAAAATGAATACTATATTTTTTTTTCAAGTTTATAAAGCACTAGAGTCATCTAGCTAAAGGAGCTCCATGGCTATACTCAATTTTCTTACCTTCTCAGGCTTTCCTTCTTCTCTTCACGTGACAAACAGCTATCTAAGTGCTTATTAATGTGATTTTCTGGAATGTTAACCCTGCAAACAGGACAATCCACTGTATTTAAAAAAAAAGAGAGAGACAGACTTTATCAGTTATAGAGGGCAAACATAATATAAGCAAGCATTTTTCATCAGTTAAGGTAAAAAACAATCTAATTTAACATGCACTTAGAAAAGAAGGAAAGAAAAAGAATGATACATCTGGGCAATAGGAATAAGACAGACTGGTTACTGGGTAATGGCTGAATTGTGGGAAGTTACACAATTAGAATCCCGGGCCTAGAGAAAGAAAATGAAAATAAGTCTGGAGACTGAAAGTAAGTTTAGAAATCAGTTTATTTGTAAAGTTTTAGTTAAATCTTTTCTACCAAGATATGACCAAACTATAAAACTATTCTTAAATTTTCCCCAACCAGCCAGGCTCGGTGGCTCAGCCTGTAATTCTGCACCTTTGGGAGGCTGAGGTGAGTGGACTGCCTGAGCCCGCGGGTTCAAGACCCACCTGGGCA
>NW_007258380.1:110621-122960 GCF_000164805.1 Carlito syrichta | reverse complement strand
CACTGCACTCCAGTCTGGGCAACAGAGTGAGACTCCAACTCAAAAAAAAAAAAAAATTTTTCCCCAACCGGAGATGCTTTCTATGTTTAGCATAGAAGCAACAGTAACAATTTGGGTAAGGAACTTCTGGCCTGGGGCCAGGGGAGGAAATATGTGCAGCTAGATTAAAGCATTTATTGGGTTGGGCTAACTATTGTTCAGTTCTATCAATGGTTACAAATGTGTTAATTTAGCTGTCATTTTTAATTCCATATGTAATGCTAAAATTGGGAAATGCAATCATCCTCAAACTGTTTCATGGAGTTTCGGGGATCTGTGGAGGTATCTCAGAGCCTAGAGACTCTCATGGATAACACACAGTGGCTAAGGAGGTCAGGTAGAACAGCATGGAGGCATTCAATCAGTGGCAAAATAAGATATAAGAGCTCAAGATTAAACAAGAACTGATACACTGAATGGGAGGGAAAAGGGTTAAAAACCAAAAAACAAAGTTATTGCCATTCTTTAAGTAAGAACTAAAATAGTTTCATCTTTGCAGCAATCAGCCTGAATTCCTATTCTATGATAGAAAGAGAAAAAACATATCAGAAAGCACTGACTACATTAATCTTTGAGATTGTGATGAGATGAAATCTGGTTTTCCCTTCCCATTCTTTCCCCTCAAAAATGTTGCCTACTTATTCTTATATAATAGGGATGAGAAGATTTCCATTAAGTAAGAAAGTACACATATGAAAGTAATTTCCTACCTTTGACAACTTGTTTCAAAGTGGATGTAGATGGTGTCTCAGAACCACTGGCATCAGAGGAGCCTGGAGCCATCCTTTCTACAGAATGTGTCTCTTTGGTCTCTGTAGCAGTGCTTACCTCTTTTTGAGGGCTGAATTTGCTTTCATGTTCTTTTATTAACAACTCTGATGTAGAACCACCCATTTCTTTGATCAAGAAATTATCCATTAACCTGCTTCCCTGCTTAAAAGATATAGGAGTGTGTACTTTGACAGTAAGGTTCTTTGAAGAGGAAGAAGCAGGAGATATGGGTGGTGACTCTAAAGCAAACTGCAACAGATGATTCCTTGAAGTACAAAAAACATGACAAGTAATTAAAATGTGTTATATGTAATAAATTAACTGACATAAATTGTTTTCCCAATTAAGACTTGTTTCTCTTAAATAAAGAATGTATACCATAATGACAACCAAACTAAATTGTTTCTTGTAGAATAAAATATAAAGCAATACATCTGACTTTAAGTCAGTTAGTTTGTGAAAGAAAATGGAAGGACATCAAGTTCTGGCCACAGAGAATAGATATAAGACTTACTCTCCAATAATAAATAGCTTTAAAATCTGGAAAAAACATATTTTAAAATTATGGGCAGTGAACTGAAATCAACACATGGCTCAATGCATAAGAGAAAAGAAACACTTGAACATTTCCCCAAGATTTTGCCCTAAGCACTTTTTGGGAAGTGGGTATTAAACTAAAGTCCAAACAGGAAACAATGATCTCACTGGATAAAGAAAATACAGATCAGTGTTCTAGGTAAAGGTGGGTGGATTAGGGGTAAAAGTGCTTGACAATGGTAACTCTATAAAGAAAGCCTCAGAAATCTGCTAAGAAATTTTCATTCATTCATGCTTACCTTCAGGGCTACAAAAAAAATAGACAAGAACACAGAAGACCCAGCATGAGGCAGATACTAGTAAATTGAGATTCCAAAGGTCAGTGCTAGAAAATTAGTTGTTGACGTTTGAGCCCAGCCAAAGCTGAGAAGCCTTCGTGAAGACCATGGACATTCAGGTGAGATCCTACAAAGACCACCCCTTAGAAAAAAGGACCACAATGTGGAAATATAAACAAAAATGAAAGAGATTCAACCTAATAAAACACTAAAGCAGGACTTCACAGAACAAGTTGAAGAGCTATTAATTTAACTGCTTGTAAAAATGAAGTTCAACATCTTTTAAAGGAAGATAATTCACAGCCTCTACTACATTTCATCCACAATGTTCAGCAAACATTACTGAACATACAAAGACACAAGAAAAAGTAGCCACTAATCATGAGACAAAACAGTCAATAGATGTAAACACAGCAGTGGTCCAAACAGCAGCATTAGCAGATAAGGACTTCAAACTATGATAAACATGCTAAAGGAAAAAAAAAAATGTAAACAAAAGGATAAATGGTGTATTGTGAGAGACAAGTAAGATGTATAAGAAAAAAACCAAATGAACATTTGACAATGCAAAATGCCTTATCTAAATTATTTGAGTATAAAAGCAAACAAAACAATATTAGTAAATATAAAAGAAAGCCAATAAAAGGCATCCAAACTGAAGCACAGAGAGAAAAAAAAATTTAAAAGACCAAAAAAAGTATGAAATATAGGACATAATGGAATCCCAAGCACAGTAGAAAGAAAAATAAAGAATAAGCAATATTAGAAAAATCATGGCCGAGAATTTCCAACTCTGAAATAAATAAATAAACCCACAGATTCCACAGGTATGGAATTCACATAAAACTCAATAATAAAAAGACAATTAGACAATCTCCAAATATTAAGAAAGTAAGTTCCATAATTCTAAATAACACACAACAGAAACTAGAAATATGCTGAGTTAAAGGATAGCATGGAGCGTTGTCAAAACAGTCCCTACAAGAAAAATTATTGAAAACTTAAAACCAGGCAACCCTGCAGGTCCCCTCCACTGTGGGAGCTTCTCTGGCCTCTCAATAAATCCTGCTTTAAAAAAAAAGAAGAAGAAGAAGAAGAAAAAGAAAACCTAAAACCAGTAAGCTTCCAACTTAAAAGGTTAGAAGAATAGCAACCCAAACCCAAAGAAGAAAGGAAATAATAACAGATACTAGTGAAATAGAAAAGAGACATCAAGAGAAGATACACAAAGCCAAAAGTTGGTTCTTTGAAAAATGCTTTTAAATTATTAAACCCTAGCAAGACTAAATACTAAAAAAGGGTGAAAATACAAAGGACCAAAGCAAAGAATGAAAAGAAGACATCATTACAAACCCTATACAAATTTTAAAATATTTAGATGACATTATGAACCCTTTATAACAATACATTTGAAATTTTAGCTGAAATGGACAAATTCCCTGAAAAGCACGATTCATCAAAATTGATATAGAAAGAAACAGAAAACCTAAAGAGTCCTCATTATCTATTAAATAAATTAAAGCTATAAGTAAAAACCTTCCTGCAAAGAAAACTCCAGGGCTAGATGGCTTCACTGGTGAATTCTGTCAAATATTTAAGGAAGAAATAATATCAATATTACACAACCTCATCCAGAAAATAGAAAAGAAAAAATATTTCCCAACTTACACTGAAGCCACATAACCTTGATAACAAAACCAGATAAGCACATGGTAGGAAAGGAAAATTATAGTCCAACAATCTCTCACAATTACAAACAAAAAAACTCTAAATGAAATATTAAATAAAATCTAGAGATAAATTTTAAAATACAGTGTATCATGACCAAGTAGGATTTATTCTAGAATGCAAGGTTAGTTTACTATTTGAAAAGTCAATCAATACAACTCATCACATTAGTAAAATAAAAGGAAAAACCATATAATCATATCAATAAATTCAGAGAAAGTATTTGACAAAACTTAACACCTATTCATAATAAACAACACTCAGAAAATTAGGAACAGAAGGAAACATTCTTAATCTGATACAAGATATCTTCACAAAACTATAACTAAATTCAGTCATTAGTAAAACATTGAATGTTTCCACCTAAGATTGAAAACAAGACAAGGATGTCTACTACTCTCTTAAATTAGGCTGGACATGGTGGCTCAAGCCTGTAATCCTAGCAATTTGGGAGGCCGAGGTGAGAGGATTCCCTGAGCCCACGGGTTTGAGACCAGCCTGGGCAACTTGGCGAGATCTCACCTCTACAATAAATCAAAAAATTAACCAGGCGTGGTGGTGCATGCCTGTGGTTCCAACTACTTGGATGGCTGAGGCATAAGGATGGCCTGAGCCCAGCAGGTTGAGACTGCAGTGGCTGTGAGCGTGCCACTGCACTCCAGACTGGGCGACAGAGTGAGACTCCAACTAAAAAAAAAAGAAAAAAAAAAAAATTATACTGGAGGTCCTAGCCTATGTGACAAACAAAAGAAGGATATAAAAGGCACGATGACAGGAAAGAAAGAAAACTTTTATTTGCAGATTCAATATTTATGTACATAGAAAATCCAAAAGAATCTACAAGGAACGAGAATAAGCGAATTTTTACAAGGTACTGGACAGAATGTCAATTCACAAAACTTAATGCTGTGCCCATATATCAACAAACAGGAAATAAAAATGTTTTAAATAAATACCATTTAAAATGCTATCAAAAATATTTAATAACCGTGAATAAATGTAGCAAAATGTATAAACTTATGACCTAAAAACTACAAAATATTTCTTAGAGAAGCTGGGCTCGGTGGCTCAGCCTGTAATCCCACACTTTTGGGAGGCTGAGGTGAGTGGACTGCCTGACCCGCGGGTTCGAGACCCGCCTGGGCAACTTGGCAAGACCACATCTCTACAACAAATCAAAAATTAGCCAGGTCTGGTAGCGTGTGCCTGTAGTTCCAGCTACTTGGAAGGTTGAGGAGGAAGGATCGCCGGAGCCCAGCAGGTCGAGGCTGTGGTGGCCGGGAGCGGCCACAGCACTCCAGTCTGGGCGACAGAGTGAGACTCCTACTCAAAAAAAAAAAATTTTCTTAAAGAAATAAAAGGCCTAAATAAATGAAGAGATAGCCCATATCCATGAACTACAAGATTAAACAATGTTAAATGCCCATTTTTCCCTCACTGATTTACAGATTCACAGCAATCCCAGTCAAAATACAAGCCACTCTTTTGGGGATAGGAATGATATAGTCATCCTAAAATTTATATGGAAATGCAAAAGCCCTAGAATGTTAGCAGTATTGAAGACAACCAGAGTTAGAGATCTTTTACTATCAGATTTTAAGGACTTATGATACTACTACAGTATTAAAGACACTGCAGTATTTGCTTAATAAGTGACAAAGAAAACATGAAACATAACGTGTCCAGAAATAGATGTACACATATATGGTCACTTGACTTACAACAAAGGAACCACTGCAATTTAGGGGATCTTTTTAATTAATGGTGCTAGAGCAACTGACCATCTGCTAAGAAAAAAAAAATGAATATTAACACTTACTTCCATCATACACAAAAATTAACTTGAATAGGTTAACAGACCAAAAAGTAAGAGCTAAAACTATAATAATTCCAGAAGAAAACATATTTTCAAATCTTAATAGATGGCCTGCCGTGATGACTCACACCTATAATCCCAGCACTTTGGGAGATGGAGGTGAGAGGACTGCCTGAGCCCAGCAGCTCAAGACCAGCCTGGACAACTTGGCAAGATTTCATCTCTAAAATAAATAAAAAACTAGCCAGGTGTGGTGGCACGTGCCTGTAGTTCCAGCTACTTGGAAGACTGAGGCAGAAGGATCGACTGAGCCCAGCAGGTCATGGCTGTGGTGACCATGAGAATACCACCGCACTCCAGCCTGAATGACAAAGTGAGACTCCAACTCAAAATTGAAAAATAAAAAATAAAAAGAACTTGATAGGAAAAGATTTCTTAGCCACAGATGGGAAAATAAACTGCAATACATATATTCAATCAGAATACATAAAGAACTCCTATAAATAAATAAGAAAAATGACATACAACATAATTTTTTAAAAATTGGATAAAAACTGGAAGACACTCTAAAGATGTAAGAATAGTCGCCAGGCTCAGTGGCTCAGCCTGTAATCCCACGCCTTTGGGAGGCTGAGGTGAGTGGATTGCCTGAGCCCGCGGGTTCGAGACCTGCCTGGGCAGCGAGACCTCATCTCTACAATAAACCAAAAAAATCAGCATGGTAGCGCGTGCCTGTAATTCCGGCTACTTGGAAGGCTGAGGCGGAAGGATCGCCGGAGCCCAGCAGGTCGAGGCTGCGATGGCCGGGAGCAGCCACTGCACTCCAGTCTGGGCGACAGAGTGAGAGAGTGAGACTCCAACTCAAAAAAAAAAAAAAAAAAAAGAATAGTCAATAAGCACAAAAAAAGATACATCAGTCATTGGAAATATAAATTAAAATCAAAATGAGCTACCATTTCATACCCAATAGAATGCATAAAACTAAAAGAAGTGACAGTGCCACAAATTAACCAGGATATAGAGTAATTGAAATTCTCATACACTGCTGGTGGATATGGTACAACCCGCTGAAAAACTGTTTGTCTATTTCTTATAAATACACATCTACCCAATAACCCAGCAATTCCATTCTCACATATTTACCCAAAGGAAATGAAAATACATGCCTATACAAAGATTACACACCAATGTTCAGAGTAGTTTTTATCATAATAGTCATAAACTGAAAATAATCCAAATCTATTTGATGAATGGACAAATTGTATATATTCATACAATGGCATGCTACTCAGAAATAAAAATAAGTGAATACATGCAATAACATGGACAAATAACAGAGTATGTAAAGTGAAAGAAAAGAGTAATTATATACTGTATGATTCCACTTGTAGGAAGTTTTAGGCACAATCTGTGATGATAGAAAACTGAAGGTGGATTACCTCTAGGAGTGGGACTTTCTAATCAGAAAAGTTAAAATTTTTAAGACAATATCAAATGTTGGTAAGGACAGCAACTAAAACTCTCATTTTGTCAGTGGGAATGTAACTGATTCTAACAATTTGGAAACTAGCTTTAAAGATACCAACGAATAAATGAATGCCTACTCCTTCACCTGGCAACTACACTTCTAGATATATGCCAAGAAATATATGCCAAAAGATATGAAGAAGAACGTTCACAGGAGCTGTTCATAATAAACAAGAAATGGAAACAATCCAAATATCTACCAATAAGAAAATGAAGAAAAACATCCACGTATTATTATCTGAAATCAAAGACTCATAGACAAAGATCAAATGCCGGGCACAGTGGCTCATGCCTGAAATTCCAGCAGTTTGGGAGGTGGAGGCAAGAGGACTGTCTGAGCCCAGAGGCTCAAGAACAGCCTGGGCAACTTGGTGAGACTTCATCTCTAAGATAAATTTTTAAAAGTTAGCCAAGAGTGGTGGTGCATGACTGTGGAACCAGTTATTTGGAAGAATGAGGCAGAAGGACCAATGGAGATCAGACAGTTAAGGCTGCAGTGGTCATTAGTGTGCCACTGTACTCCAGCCTGGGCAACAAAGGGAGACTCTGACTCAAAAGAAAAAGATAAAATTAAAAAAGGATCAAATGTCTACCACAACGATATATTATTTGATTGGATTTTCCCTTTCTCTATAGACCAGAAGTCAATAAAACCAATCTACTTAAACAAAACCCTATCAGTGAGTGGCAAGTGGGTTGATGTACTTCAATCATACGGCTGCATGTGATGGCAGGTTGTAAGTCAAAATTCAATACTTATTTTAGTCTATGTGAGGCCCACCCATTATTTTATTTAACACTTCCATCTAGGGGTTAGTTGCTTCACAGGATAGGAAATGGTATAAAAAGATTCAAAGCAGCAATTATTTATTCTGCCTCACAGTTATATGAAAATTCACAAAAATTCCATTTACAACAAGATGTCCTGCTTCATATTATTTGTAATTAATCACCAGGCATAATCTGAATGCTCAGACCATTTTACTTATGTCCTGAGACTAATGGGTACATCTAATATTTTTCAATTAATAATCAGTACTGGACATGGTGGCTCATGCTTGTAATGCTAGTACTTTGGAAGGCTGAGACAGGTGGCTTGCTTAACAAGCCTGGGCAACATACTGAGACCCCATCTCTACAAAAAAGAAAAAATTAGCCAAGTATAGTGGGATGCACCTCTAATCCCAGCTACTGAGGCAGGAGGATATCTTGAGGCCAGGAGTTCAAAGTTATAGTGACCTATGATTGTACCACAATGCCCCAGTCTGGGCAACACAGTGAGACCCTGACTCAAAAAAATGATATTTAATAAAATTTTTTAAAAAGAATAATCAAGATTGAGGGAAGGTAAGGAGATATATAGAAGAATCAAGATTGTCCATGAGCTGATAAATGTTTAAGATAAAGATAGTTACAAGGAGTGAGGTGATGGGAGGACAGTTTATTATATTATTTTCTCTACTTTTATGTATGCTTGAACTTTTCCACAATAAAAAGTTTGAAAATAAATGAATAAATGCTACAGTGGGAAGAAGGCTAAAAGAAAAACTTAAGGATCTTGGTCTTTGAGAGGAAACAGAAATAAAATAAAAATACAGAACCATGATCATTAATAGTTTCTTTTTCTTCCAGGATCTGAATTTGATACAAAGATGATCCTTTAAAAAGCTTTCATCTCATTATGACAAAGTAAAGCATACACTATTCAACTAATAGATAAAACTATCATTAATGAAATATTTCCATATTACACAGAGGTAGTCCTTTTCAGCTGTCTACCCTAGAGATAATTCCTTTTGCCTTTATTCATAATTCAAGTAATTTAATTCTACTAATTTGCTCTCTTACATCAATACATGCCAATAAAGACTATGGCAAACAGTAGCACCACTGCCATGATAAAATTATCCCCCATACTAAATTTAAAATTCATCAAATTATTCAAGTGAAAGCTACTCTTGGCAGAGAACTGCATTGGGGTAAAAACAAAGTCTCTGTTCTCATGAAGCTTATACTGTAGTAAGGGAAGAGAATAGACAAATGCATGATTTTTGTGATAATATTCCTGTTAGGAACTGGGCCTCACAGCAGGAGGGGAGCAGTAAGCAAGTGAACAAAGCTTCATCTGTATTTACAGCAGTTCTCTATCACTTGCATTACTACCTGAGATCTACCTCCTGTCAGATCAGCTGCAGCACTGGATTCTCATAGGAGCATGAACCCTATTGTGAACTGTGCATGCAAGGAATCAAAGTTGCATGCTTCTTATGAAAATCTAATGCCCAATGATCTGAGGTGGAGCTGAGGTGGTGATGCTAGCACTGGGGAGTGACTGCACATACAGATTAACATTAGTGAGGTTTGACCGCAGAGATCACAATAAATCAGTTGCTTGCAGACTCATATCAAAACCCTATCAGTGAGTAGCAAGTGGGTTGATGTACTTCAGTTATACAACTGCATCTAATGTCAGGTTGTAAGTCTAAATGCAATACTTATTTTAATCTGTGTGAGGCCCACCCATTATTTTAACACTTCCATCTATGCCTTTTTAAAAAACTGGTGAGTTATATAATTATTTCATTATATATTACAATGTAATAATAATACAAATAAAGTACACAAAGTTATGCACTTTAAATCATCCCCAAATCATTTCCCCCACTTCCTGGTCCATGAAAAACTGTCTTCCATGAAACCAGTTCTTGATGCCAAAAAGGTTGGGGACCACTGTTTTATGGGATGGTCAGAGAAGACTTCACTGAGATGACCTACTGCAAACAGTCCAAAGAAAGTAGAGGACTAAACCATGCGGCTATATGGGGAAAAAAAAGTTTCACCCAGAAATAACAGCAAGTACAAATATGTAGGAGAGTGCATTTAACGTGTCTGAGAAACAGCAAGAAGACCAGCCTGACAAAATAAATAAACAAGGCAGAGAGAGGTAGGACTTCAAGTTCAAGATTGAGTAAGATTATGCAGGGAACAGAGGAATGCCACTGAGAGCTTATACTCCAAATAAGGTGAGGAATGACCACTGTACAGTTTTAAGAATAATATGACTTTTTATTTTAAAGAAATCACTCTGATTGCTGTCCTCAGAAAGGATATAAGATGACAAAAGTAGAAATAAGAAGACCATTAAAAAGTGTCTGAAGTAATGTAGGCTGTCACGGGCTTGCACCAGGATGATCTGGTAGGAAGAAAAGTAGTCAGATTCTGTTTGTATTTTGAAAACAAACACTACAGGATTTACCAGTGGAATGACAGATTAAATACTGTAAAATAGAGGGGTCAAGGATGACTCCGAGCTTTTTAGCCTGGGAAACTAAAAGGATGAAGCTTCCCTTTACTGAAATGAGGAAGTCTGTAAAAGAAGCAGGTTTGGAGTCGGGGGCAGCATGGAAAATTGGGAATTTCATTCTGCAAATGTTAAGCAAGAGATGCTCTTAAGCGGTCCTAATACAGATGTGAGATAAGGAGGCGGACATATAAATGTGAAGTTTTGGGGAGACATCTAGCTGAAGATATAAATTTAAAAGACATGAATGTACAAATGACGTTTAAAACCATGAGGCTGTTTACAACAATTCATATACCTTAAAAACAAGCTTGGTGAAAAAATTAATTCCAAAAGTGATGCTTAGAGTTAAAGTGAATTGATGATTTCTCTTAAATTTCATGACCCCTATGAATTTATATTAAAGGAAGCTGGCATTGCAATGTCTAACATTCATTCATCATAGGCACTCAAATATCTGTTGAATGTATTAAGGACTTTCACAGCTGGAAAGACCCTCAAAGATAAATCAATATACTAATTTTTACAGATGAATAAACCAAGTCCCAAAAAGGTTTACTGATTTGTTCAAGTTCAAACAGCTAGTTAGAAAATGCATTCAGGGTCCCAGGTACCCAGACACTTATTCCAAAAAATTTCTCTCTACATGGTTTCTTGCTCTGAACAAGAAATTGTGACTTAAGAAAGTATAAGAAAATCTTCCCCACTTGTTAATTATACAATAAACTTATCTCTTCAGAACATAGCTAAGAATGATGAGTCAACGGGGCCTTTGGGTAGACACAGGCAGCCATAAAATCTATGCATCAAGCCTATGGACTTCATGAAGTCCTTGCACAGTTAGTTTGATCTGAAACATATAAACAGCGATCTAGAACCATACGGTGTCTACCCAAGCATAAATCCTTATTATAATCTCAGGCATCAACATATAAGAGGGCAATATTATACAAAATATGGGCAAAATATATTGTAATGATGTTGATGATGATGATGATGCTAGGGACCTTTTCTTAAGTTTCCTTGTTCTGGGTACTCTGCTGGATATCCTTTACTGTAACTCTTATTTTCTAATCCTTCAAAAATCCCTCAAAGTAAAAACAGCATTATGCCCATTTTTCAGATGAATAAACAAATCAAAGCGGTTAAATGCCTTGAACATAAATAATCACATCAGAACTTGTAAGCCAGGACTGGAGCCCAGTTCTGCCTGAATTCAGGTAGCATGCTTTCAACTGAACCACAAAAAAAGATGAAAATATATTCTGCATCCTCTTTGTGAACTGCTAAGGAAATTGACTACCATAACTGTCATCTAAAATGCTTAAATTCTTTTTTTTTTTTTTTTTTTAAGTTGGAGTCTCATTCTGTCACCCAGACTGAAGTGCATTGGCCGCTCCAGGCCACTGCAACCTCGACCTGCTGGGCTCCGGCAATCCTTCCGCCTCAGCCTTCCAAGTAGTTGGAACTACAAGCACGCACTACCACGCCCAGCTACTTTTTTATTTATTGTAGAGATGAGGTCTCACCAAGTTGCCCAGGTGGGTCTCAAACCCGCAAGCTCAGGCAATCCACTCACCTTGGCCTCCCAAAGCGCTGGGATTACAGGCTGAGCCACCGAGCCCGACCTAAAATGCTTAAATTCTTAAACTTGGAGTACTTATAGAAAAACTCATGCCCCGATGGTGGATAAATCAAGGTAGTAAATGATTTTTCTCGACTCTTAATTAATAAAAATAATGGTAGTCATGGAGACTGGCTGCAATGCAAAAACAGAAACATATTTCACACTTAGATCAAGAATGATACTCCACTTAGACAAAAATATTCTAATTAAATTTTTGTTCAACATAATAAGTTCTTAAGAACATTATTTTAAATAAAAAGAAATCAAGATAAAGAAAGCATATGTACTTTGAAACTAAAAGGCAAAGGTAGAAGAAAATATAAGAGCTGTAAGTCAGCCCTGTATGTGAAAACCTTTGAAATTATTTCCGATATCCTTCTTTTGTTATCCAATTTAGAATATTAAATGTTAAAAAAAATCATAATGGCACATAAAATGGTAACGAAACATAGGAATGACAAATGAAATCAATAAACAATATAAATACCTTACATTTTGATCATAAATCTTAAACCAAGCCGGGCTCGGTGGCTCAGCCTGTAATCCCGCACTTTGGGAGGCAGAGGTGAGTGGACTGCCTGAGCCCGCAGGTTCAAGACCCACCTGGGCAACTTGGCAAGACCTCATCACTACAATAAATCAAAAATCAGCCGGG
>NW_007258380.1:95697-110601 GCF_000164805.1 Carlito syrichta | reverse complement strand
CAAAAAAAAAAAAAAAAAAATCTTAAACCAGAGTTCAAACAAATAATGAAATTGATTAGCTTGAAATTCATCCCTACTAATTTTGCAAATCAAGACCAGCCTAGGCAACTTGGTGAGACCTCATCTCTACAATAAATCAAAAATGCGCCAGGCGTGGTGGCATGCACCTGTAGTTCCAGCTCTCAGAAGGCTGAGGTAGAAGGTCGCCTGAGTCCAGCAGGTAGAGGCTGCAGTGGCCATGAGCATGAATGACACTGCACACCAGCCTGTGTAACAGAGTGAGACTCTGACTCAAAAAAAAAAAAGAAATTTTGTATAGCTAAAGTCTACAGTAGTGTAATGTCCTAGGCATTCACATTCATGTGCCACTCATTAACTGACTCACCCAGAGCATCTTCCAATCCTTCAAGTTCCATTCATAGTAAGTGCTCTATAGAGTTTCTCTATAAGTACTCCAAGTTTAGAGATGGACCATTTTTTATCTTTACGTATAGAGATGGACCATTTTTTATCTTTCATAGTGTATTTTTTCCTGTACCTTTTCTACATTTAGATACACAAACAGGTGCCACTGCGTTACAACCGACTACAGTATTCAACACAGTAAGATAAAGTACAAGTGTACTGTAGCCTAGGAGTAACAGGCTACACCACATAGCCTAGGAATGTGAGCTGTACTACATAGGTCTGTGCACATACACTCTATGATGTTCACATAACAACAAAATCATCTAATGATACATTTCTCAGAACATATTCCTATTAAGCAACACATGACAGTACTTAAGTAGGTACCTGACCACTATAAACCCAGTATGCCCTTTATAAAAATTCTTGCTTGACTCACATAACTAAAATTTAAAATAATTCCAGATATTATTTGTTAAAGCATGCCTTTTTAGGCCAGGCGTGGTGGCTAAAGCCTGTAATCCCAGCACTTTGAGAGGTGGAGGCGAGAGGATTGCCTGAGCTCAGGGGTTCGAAACTAGCCTGAGCAGCATGGCAAGACCTCGTCTCTACAATAAATAAAAAAATTAGCCAGGCATGGAAGTACATGCCTGTGGTTCCAGCTACCTGGAAAGCTGAGGCGGAAGGATCACCTGAACCCAGCAGGTCGACACTGTGGTGGCCACGAGTATGCTACTGCACTCCAGCCTGGGCAACAGAGTGAGACTCTGATTAAAAAATAAAAAATAAAAAAAAAAGAACAAAAATAAAGCATGCCTTTTTATATCCCTCTGGGTGACCAAACTTACTTTCATAAATTCATGCATTTGACAGTTAAGAAGCAAAGCTGCATATCTGAGCTTTATAAAGTACAAGCAATTACATATTTCACATGGCACATCATTTAATACATGCTGAAAAAATAAGATTAAGAATTAGTGGATTAATATATAACACACAGAACCAATTATAAATATGTATATATACATAGGTTAATGACACACATAAGTAGATATATATTTTTTATTTAGCTCTGGACTGAGTGGGCCTAGAAGCAATGGCACCCCAGTAGCAACAACCACACCTAGCACTAGATCCTGATTTCTAAATACCATTGCCAAGAAAAAAAAAAAAAAAAAAAAACTCCTTGGGCGGGCATGTGTGGTGGCTCACACCTGTAATCCTAGTACTTTGGGAGGCTGAGGCAAGCAGATTGCTTGAGCTCAAGTTCAAGTCCAGCCAAGGAAATGTAGTGAAATCTCGTCCCTATAAAAAAATAAAAAATAAAGGAACTCCCTGGAGAAATGGCTGATTCTAGAGCTAGGGCAGGACAAGGAGTATCTTTATAGCACCCAAAAGTAAGAAAGTTCTCAAATCTGCATTTTAACTTTTAATTGTTCTTTATTATAGGAGAATTTCTAATAAGTAAGAAAATCTTATTACTAGATTTTCCATGACTGAATAATGACTATTGTCACTTCCCTTCTTTTACTCCAAACTATGCAACCCTGCATTCCCTAATCCAAAAGTGTGCAGAGCAAAGAAGGAATACATGTAAAAGACAAAAAAAATTATGTGTTAGTTACAAAATTAAATCATACCGTGCAAAATTCAAGCTTTTTACCAATTCATCTAGTATGCGGTTATTTTTCAGGTCTGGCTCTGTGACTGTCTAGAAAAAAAAAGACAAGAAAAGGTTAAAACAAATAATTAATTTGTCATAATCTCATTTTTTGAGAATGTCTGACCCATCCTCCTAAGCTTCTCCATTCCACTAAGTTTTCCAGAAAAGCTCAAAGTAAAGTACATTTATTTCCTACCAATAGGGAATATTAAAACAATGACTCAGTATCTGCTGACTGGAAGTATGATAAAAGCTCTCCAAAGCATCCACTAAAAATCATATATACTCTGTACTAACATAAAGCCTAATACAGGCAAGAATCTTTCTTCAAAATGCCAGCACTCATCTTTCCCAAAAATTTCTCCTGAAAAAGAGAAGAGATATATAATAATGCTGAGAAAGGTATTATGTGTTCAAAGAGAGTTTAAAAATAAGATTGCTGGTGGAAGGATCGCCGGAGCCCAGCGGGTCGAGGCTGCGGTGGCCGGGAGCGGCCACTGCACTCCAGTCTGGGCAACAGAGTGAGACTCCAACTCAAAAAAATAATAATAATAAAATAAGATTGCTAGCCAGGTTCGCTGGTTCAGACTGTAATCTCAGCACTTTAGGAGACCGAGGGCTCAAGACCAGCCCAGGCAACTTGGCGAGACCTCATCTCTACAACAAATTCAAAAATTAGCCAGGCACAGTAATACACACCTGTAGTTCCGGCTACTTGGAGGGCTGAGGCGGAAGGATTGCCGGAGCCCAGCAGGTCAACACTGGGGTGGCCGTGAGCATACCACTACACTCCAGCCTGGGCGACAGAGTGAGACGCCAACTCAAAAGTAAATAAATAAATATAATAAGACTGCTTTACAGAATTGTACAAGAGAAAATGATTAATCCAGTACTTATTTAGCATGAATGGTACACAGTTTATCTCAGTGATGATACCATCTTGACATAGGCAGTGTAGCATCACTGTAAAGATTTTAGACTTGGGAGACAAACTACGTAATTTCTTACATAAGGAAATAAGGTGTGAAAAGGTCAAAAGTTCCCCCAAGCCTACCAGAGAGGCCAAACTAGCCAAACCCTCCAACTACTTCCAGTGTCCTTTCTGTTAGACCTCACCATCTCTTCTTACTTTATTCCACTCATGTTTAATTTCCCTTTTAATCTACCTTTCCACCTGTTCTCACAACTTAAAAAGTTTCAGAAACTGTAACAAATTTCCTAGTGGTTTCTCTGAACGTCTGGTTTGGGAAAGAGGTAAGGAACTAGTTAGCCTGGGTTAAGCCCAATGGCCATGAATATTTGCTTTCTGCACAGATACTTTGACCAAATGCAAATGAATAATCCTATCATCAAAGTTTCCACCAAAGGTGAGAATTAAAAAAAAAAAAAAATAGAAGCCATGAAAGCATGAATCATAAGAATTAAACAGTGCTACATTCTGACCTTAAAATTAGTTTTTACTTCCTAAAATACATCTAGGTTGTCAGAAATCTTAATCATAACTTGAATAAAGTCCAGTTTTTCTTACATATACTTTAGAAGTTCTTTCTGAAAATGTCTTTTATATAGCTTAATTCAATAAAACACAACTTTCAACGTGTATACATAAAGCAGACACATTTTTAACTAATCAGTAAGTTAAAAAAAAGAAATAAAAACTTACCACACAACAAGTTGGACATTGAGTTTTATAGGATAGAAATTTTCTTATACAGAGAGAACAGTCTGCAAAAACACAAAAGGCAACAATTAAAAGTTAATCAACCTATACTAATAATACAGGATTCTGATTTCTAACAAAACCTGACTTAAGTCATAGGTTTTTTTCATAATCTAAAGTATATCATTATAATCTTAAATTTCTAGTACCTCTATTCTATGCACATTTACACATGTAATTAAGCAGTATTTTTAGGAAAGAGAAACAGATAAAATATGAGTCCCCAGGATAGCACAACTACATAAGCAACATACATACATACTCTGTGTACTCCATCTATAAACACAAAAAACATTACATGCAAGACCTGGGTTAGGCACTGTATAAACATGCCACATATCTCTACCATCTACCACACAAAAATCACAAAAATATAAATTCTGAAATAAGATATATATATATGCATGTTAAGAAATAATAAGGGCCGGGCTTGGTGGCTCAGCCTGTAATCCCAGCACTTTGGGAAGCCGAGGCAATTGGATTGCCTGAGTCCATGGGTTTGAGACCAGACCGGGCAATTTGGTGAGACCATGTCTCTACAATAAATCAAAAATTAGCCAGGTGTGGCAGCACACTCCTGTAGTTCTGGTTACTTGGAAGGCTGAGGTAGAAGGATAGCCAGAGCCCAGCAGGTCGACGCTGAGGTGACCATGAGTGTGCCACTGCACTCCAGCCTAGGCAACAGAGTGAGATTCTAACTCAAAAAAAAAAAAAAAAAGAAAGAAAGAAATAATAAGTATCCTGGTTATTAGGTTATTACCCTAATTCTGTAAATGGTCCATCATCCCACATTTAACAAGTACTTTTGTGGCAGGTACTATGAAAAGAACAGTATATAAGGGAAGGTTCTTGACTTCACAAAGCTAACAAAACAGTGGGGCAATTATAGCAAAATTCAGTGTAATATGTCCTAACAATAAGCAACAAAAAGCTTACTTTAAGAAACAATGCCAAAAACTTCCCAAATCTGGAAAAGAAGACATCTAGATTCAAGAAGCCCAGTGACCCCAACTAGGATAAAGCAAAAGAAGGCTACGATGAGACTATGACAATGAAATTGCCAATAGCTAAAGATAAAGAAAGAATTTTGAAAGCAGCATGAGGAAAGCAATTATCAGGTACAAGGGAGCCTCCGTAAGATTAACAGCAGAATTTCAGAAGAAACCTTACAGATCAGAAGGAAATAGGATGATACATTCAAAATGCTGAATGGGGGGGGGAAGGATGTGTGCCAACCAAAACTACTAATTCCAGAAAAACTGTCCTTCAAAATGGAGAAATAAAAATTTTCCCAAATAACCAAAATGGAAGAAGTTCATCACCACTAATCCTGCCTTATGAACAATGCTAAAGTGAGCAATTTAAATGGAAACAAAAAAGGTTATGGATAGAAACATGAAAACTTATGAGAATATAAAGCTTGCTGGCAAAAGTAAATAAACAGACAAACACAGAATACTGTAGTACTGCAATAGTAATGCATAAATCATTTTTAATTATGGTACAGAATTTTTAAAACAAAGGTATAAAAAACTATATCAAATATGTTAATAGACAGACAATATAAAAAGATGTCACTTGTGACATCAGCATAATAAAGTGTAGTATAATAAAGTGTAGAAGGAAGAGGTAAAAGGGTAAGGTTTCTATTTGAAATTGGAATTATCAATTTAAAACAGATTATTATAAATATAAGATGCTTTATGAAAACAGCATGGTAACCTCAAGGAAAACACCTATAGAAGATACACAAAAGGAAATGACAAAAAAATCAAAGCATGTAACTATTTTAAAAATCAACAAAACACAAAGGAAGACAGCAAGAGAGGAAAGACTAAAAAGTTAAAAGACAGAAAAAATTTTAAACTAGCGATATTAAGTCCTTCACTATCAATTGTTACTTAAAACATAAATAAATTTAAGTGAATTTAACAACCCAATAAAAAGACAGAGTGGCTGAGTAGATTTAAAAAGAAAAAAAATCCAACTATATACTTTTACAAGAGTCTTATTTCAGATTTAAGGAGAATCACAAACTAAAAGTGAAAGGATATATATATCTAGCATCAGAGGAGCCAAATAAATGAAGAAAACATTGACAGAACTAAAGGGAGCTACACAATAATAGTAAGCTTTTAACAACCCACTTTTAGTAATGGATAGGACAACTACAACAGAAACAGAAACAGAAACAGAAGACTTGAACAACACTGTAGACTGAGTGAATCTAAAAGACATACAGTGTCCCTCAGTATTAACGGTGAACTGGTTCCAACACTCTCTCGTGGGTACCTAAATCCACAAACATTCATGTCCCTGATTTAAAAAATGGTGTAGCAAATGCATACAATCTACATATATCCTCCCATATATTTTAAATCATGTCTAGACTACTTTAAATAACTAATACAATGCAAATGTTATGTAGTTGGCATAGTATATTTTAAGATTTGTACTATTTTTAAAGCTATATTTTTATTTGTGCTGTTTCTAAAAATATTTTCTATCTGCAATTGGTTGGATTTGCAAATGTGGAATGCATGGACACAAGGGCTGACTGTATACGGAGAATTCCAACCAACAACAGCAGAGTACACACAGAACATTCTCCAGGAATGATCATGTTAAGTCACAATATAAGTCTTAACAAATCAAAAGTTAATCGTGGTCATTTATGTTTCCATAAGAATTTAGGAATTGTCGTTTCCAGGTCTGAGAAGAATGATGTTGGTAACTTAATAGATATTTCAAAGCAGCTAGGTATTGGTACAAGAACAGGCATACAGACCAGTGGGACAGGCTAGAGATTCCAGAAGCAAAACCTCAATTTCTCAACCAACTCATCTTCAACAAAGCCTCCCCCAACAATCACTGGGGAGAGGAGAATCTATTTAGTAAATGGTGCTGGGAAAACAGGCGGACCACATGCAGAAGATTCAAACAGGACCCCTACCTATCACCATACACAAAAATCAATTCTAAGTGGATCAAAGACCTAAACGTAAAATCTCAAACTATAAGAATCTTAGAAAACGCAGGAGACACTCTTAGAGAAATTGGAGTAGGCAACCAATTCCTGATCAAAACCCCAAATGTCCATGCCATAAGACATAAGATAGACAAGTGGAGCCTCATTAAACTGAAAAGATTCTGCAAAGCAAAAGAAACCATCAAGAGAGCACAGAGACAGCACACAGAATGGAAAAAAATATTTGCCAACTTTATATCTGACAAAGGCCTAACATCCAGGATCTACCAGGAACTCAAACATGTCAAAAGTAAACTGTCACATTAAAAAGTGGGCAAAAGACATGAATAGATGCTTCTTAAAAGAAGATATATGGGCAACCAACAGACACATGAAGAAGTGCTCAGCCTCACTAATCATCAGAGAAATGCAAATAAAAACCACATGGAGATACTACCTAACCCCAATAAGCAGGCCATCATTAATAAAAGCAAACAACAGATGCTGGCAAGGATGCAGAGAAAAGGGAACGCTGCTACACTGCTGGTAGGAATGCAAACCAGTTCAATCTCTATGAAAAACAGTGTGGCAATTACTGAAAGAACTAGAAATTGATCTGCCATATGACCCAGCCATCTCCCTACTGGGAATATACCCAGAGAAACTCAAATCATTCTACAAAAAAGATACATGCACACACGTTTATTGTTGCACTATTCGCCATAGCAAAAACATGGAACCATGAAAACTGAATTGAATTTTAAAAAGTGGTACACGATGGACTATTACACAGCCACAAAGAAGGATAAACTCATGGACTTCACAGCAGCTTGGATGGATTTAGAGTCTATCATACTCAGTGATTTAATACAGAAAACAAAGAATTGAGTACCACATGTTCTCACTCATAGGCAAACCCTGAATATTTACCATAATACTATAAGAAAGGGCTCGGCAGTAGCCAGAAACTGCTGGGGGTGGGGGTAAGGCGGACATAACATCAATAAGAGTGCCTGATCTCAAACCAGGCAAAGTGGGGACCAAAGGGAGGCCCAAACTTTACCTGTACAATGACCACTTATATACCTAATCCTGAGTTGTACCCCACATCTTTATTTTATTGTTTTGAGTTAGAGTCTCACTCTGTCACCCAGACTGGAGTGCAGTGGCCGCTCCCGGCCACCGCAGCCTCGACCTGCTGGACTCCGACGATCCTTCCGCCTCAGCCTTCCAAGGAGCTGGAACTACAGGCGTGCGCTACCACACCCAGCTAATTTTTGATTTATTGTAGAGATGAGGTCTCACCAAGTTGGCCAGGTGGGTCTCGAACCCGCGGGCTCAGTCAATCCAGTCACCTCAGCCTCCCAAAGCGCGGGATTACAGGCTGAGCCACCGAGCCAGGCTATACCCCACATCTTTAAAATACAAATAAAAAATTAAATTAAATTAAAAAAAGAAAAATGCAGGATCAAAAACATTCACTGAAGAATTCTACCAAACATTTAAAGAGGAACTAGTGCCTATTATTTTCAAACTCTTCAAAAGAAAAAGGAGGAGGAGGAGATGGGGAACAATTTCAAACTACTTATATGCCAGCATTATTCTGATTTCAAAGCCAAATAAAGACACTACAGAATACTACAGATCAGGATCCAAGATTAATATAAATGCAAAAACACTAGCAAATTAAATTCAATCATACATTTAAAAGATTATATAGCATGACCAAGTGGAATTTATCCCTGGGATGCAAAGTTGGTTCAGGGATGGTTCTCTAAAACCTTTCAATGTTATACACCAAATTAACAGAACAAAGAATACAAATTACATGATCATCTCAATAGATGCAGAAAAAGCATGTGACAAATTCAACTACCTTTAATAATAAAAACTTTCAACATCTAGGAACAGAAGGAAATTACCTGAACAACATAAAAGTCATACAGCAGCCCTCCATATTCATAGGTTTTTATCTGTGAATTCAACCGCCTGCAGGGCAAATAATAATTTTTAAAAAACACCCCTAACGCTATAAAAAAGATACAAATAAAAATACAGTATACAACTAGTCTCACACTACTTGCATGGTATTAGATATTACAAGTAATATAGAGATGATTTAAAGTATACTGGAGGATATACATTGGTACATGCAAATACTTCACAACAAGAGACTTGCACATCCACAGATTTCGGGATACGTGGGGGAGTCCTGGAACCAATCCCCAGAGACAATGACGAAAAACAGAAAGCTCTTCCTCGAGATCAGGTCAAAGCAAGGATGCCCACACTAACCACTTTCATTCATCACAGTTCTTACAGTTCTAGCTAGATCAGCTGGGCAGAAGTGAGAAATAAAAAGCATAAATTTGGAAAGGAAGAGGTAAAGTTATCTCATTGCAGATGTCACGATCTTACAGGTAGAAAACCCTAAAGATTCCACAAAGAAAAAAAAAACTGCCAGAACTAATGAGTTCAGCAAAATTGCACAATACAAAATCAACATACAAATATCAGTTCTGCTTCTACATATTACTAATAATTCAAAAAGGAAATGTAAAAACAGCTCTCATTACAATAGCATCAAAAACAACAAAATATTAAGAGTAAACTTAACCAAAGAGGTGAACGATTTGTACATTGAAACTATAAAACACTGCTGAAATAAATTAAAAACACTAACAGAAAGGCATCCTCTATTCATGGGTTGGAAGACTTGATATTGTTAAAACATCCATACTACCCAAAGCAACCTATAGAGTCAATGCAATACACCTCAAAGTCCAGATGGCAGCGAGCATGGTGGCTCAAGTCAGTAATCCTGCACTTTGGGAGGCCAAGGCAGGAGGACTGCTTGAGCCTAGTAACATAGCAAGATTTCTTCTTTACAAAAAATCAAAAAGTTAGTAGGGCATGGTGGTGCACACCTTTAGCCCCAGCTACTTGGGAGGTTGAGGTGAAAGTATTGCCTGAGCCCAAGAAGTAGAGGTTGTGGTAAGCCATGATCATGCCACTGCACTCAGGCCTGGTGACAGAGGGAGAATCTAACTCAAACAAGCAGACAAAAATAACATCGTTTATAGGAAAAAAGATCTTAAAACTCATATGGAAATACGAAGAATCTTGAATAGTCAAAACTATCTTAAGAAAGAAGAACAAAGCTGGAGGTATCACACTTAGAAACTTAAAAACATATTACAAAGCTAAAGAAATCAAAACTGCATGGTACTGGCAATAAAAACAAACATATAAACCAAAGGAACAGAATAGGGAATCTAGATATAACCCTCACATACAGCAGTCAACTGATCTTCAACAAGAGTGCCAAGACTACCCAATGCAAAAAACCAGTCTCTTCAACAAATGATGCGAGGAAAATTAGATTCCTACAAGCAATCTTTTTTTAAGTGAACCCTTATCTTACACCATACATAAAAATCAACTCTTTTAAGAGTTAGATTAAAGACTTAAACCTAAGACCTGAAATTATAAATCTCCAAGAAGAAAGCATAGGGTAAAGCCTTCATAACATTTATTTTGGCAATGATTTCCAGCATATAACACAAAAAGCACAGGCAATAGAAGCAAAAATAAACACGCAGTATCACATCAAACTAAAAAGCATCTGCATAACAAAGGATAAAAAGGAAAAAGGCAATCTACAGAATGGAAGAAATATTTGCAACAATTTATCTGATAAGGAATTAACATCGAAATATATAATGAACTCTTAGACCTCAATTTAAAAAAATCCAATTGAAAATGAGCGGAGGAGAAAGCAAGATGGTGATTAAATAGGTCAGAGTGTGAGCATCTCCACAAAAGCAAATGTCCATAAAGACTCTGCATGAGTGGGTGTGTACCAGTGGGTAAGTGAAGTCCATCGGAAAGGAAACTTGAGTTCATGCACCCGAGGCTTTCCTCCAGAGGTGACTGCAACCCACCACCACTCCGATATTCGAGGCCCCAGTGCACAGGACTGTCTGCCATTCTCAGGGCTCTCTTGAGAGGAGGCAGCAGAGAACAGCTGCTCCTCATCATCTGGCATCCAGCCCATGCCATCACCTGCTGCAGTAAACCCAGCATGAGCCAGCCTCAGGAATCGTGGAGAAGGCAGGGTGTGGAAATATGGAACTCTGGCCCACCACCAGTGAGGAGATACCGACCAGTACCATCTTCTCGGTCCCAGGACCAGACAGAGACCTGCATTGCCCCACCCAGCACTGTCCAACCTCCAAGCTGGGACCCAGAGGATAAAATCTCATTGGACTTGGAGAGAAAGATGCCCCCATCCCCACACTGGAACAGGAACAGATATATCAGATCTGAGTGGGAGACTTGGCATCAGCGGCAGCAGCAGACATGTTGGTTGAGTCCAGATCTGATCCACCCTCCTTCCACAGTAGCCATGGGGCAGCTGACTCATGCTGATGCTGACAGCACTAAGAGCAAAGGGAATTTAGAACAGAGCCATTCCTTAAGGTGGCAGTGGCAGCTGAAAGAGACCTGGAGTTACTGAAATAGCCATAGAGCAAGTTTTTTTGTTGTTGTTTTGTGTTTGTTCGTTTGCTTTTTGTTTTGGTTTTTTGAGTTTTTCTTCTTCTCTTTTTCTGTTTTTATTTACATTTTTGTACTTGTTTTGTTTCTATTTTAATTTTTGTTCTAATTTTCTGTTTGTGTATGGGTATTTTTGAGGGCGAGAACATCAACAGGGACTTTTTTTGTCTGTTTACTTGTATGAGTGTATTTTTGTTTGTTTGTTTTTTCTGTCTTTGTTTCTCTGTTTATTCATTAGTTGGTACACCTGTTTTCCCTCTTCCTCTTCTCTCTCTCTCTCTCCACCTTCCTTTCATCTTTCTCCTTTCTTGTTCCATTCTTTAGCTTTTTCTAATCTCATTCTGCTTTCAGGAGGTGAACATACACTGCAACTGCATGGACAGATTGTAAAGTGGTAAGAAGTGAGTTCCAGGGGGCCCACACAACCTGTCAGCAGATACGTGGATATGAAGATAACTTCTGAATCACAGATCTCCCCTTAATTAAATTACAAAAGTGCAAAAAGTAGAGTTCCCCACCCCCAGCCCAGCTTCAAAAGTGAACAAAGCCAGAGGATCTACATAGGAAAAACAGGAGACTCAGCAAACAGAAGTAAAACCTATCCCACCTTATAACTGAACGATAGAATTAAAGAAGAAAAAGGGAGAGGATAACCTACACAAATTAAGAAAAACCAAAGGAAGAATATGGGTCTCATACAGATCCCAGGAAAGATAACAGAGAATACAGACTTCGGAACTCGAACAATGAAGAGCCTCCAGAATGACTGGTCTCAAACCACAAACCCCAAAATTAAGATATTAATAGAGAGAATAAATACAAAATGAGGAGAGACAAGAGGAAAGAATGAAGGAGTTGATAACTGAAATAACAGCAATAAAGAGCACAGTGAATGAAATAAATAACAAACTGATAAGCATGGAAAGTAGAATTAACCAAGCAGAAGAAAGAATCTCAGAGCTTGAGGACCAAAATATGGAACTAACCCAAAGTGTTAAAAACATAGAAAAGAAGGTTAAAAAGACAGAACAAAGTCTCCAAGAGATGAGTGATTATATCAAGAGGCTGAACCTAAGATTAATTGGAATCCCTGAGGCAGACAGAGAGACAGAGACCACCCTGGAACAAACGTTCCATGAAATTATCCAAGAAAACTTTGCTCATCTCATCAGAGATGCAACCATTCAAACACAAGAGATTCAGAGAACCACTGCAAGAAAACAAATGAGAAGACCAACTCCTAGACACATAGTAATTCACTTACACAAAGTAGGTGAAAAATAAAAAATCCTAAAGGCTGCAAGAGAGAAAGGTCAGATTACCTACCAGGGAAGACTAATTAGAATAGCAGCAGACTTATCTACAGAAACACTTCAGGATAGGAGAGACTGGAGTCCAATCTTCAAAGTTCTCAAAGATAAACAATTTCAACCAAGAATTACCTACCCAGCTAAGCTAAGTTTCATCAGTGATGGAGAATTAAAATCCTTCCCAGACATTCAATCCCTAAGAGTTTAAACTGCCTCCAGAACACTTCTACAAGAAACACTTAAGAAAGTATTAAACACAGAAGATTGAAAACACGCATAAATCAATTAAAAAATCAAAAGAAAGACAACAAACAGATAAACAAACAGCAGCAGCAACAACAAACTCTGTAAGACCCACATGACAGGAATAAATTCTCACATCTCCATAATTAGCCTGAATGTGAATGAACACAATGCACGACTGAAAAGACACAGATCAGCAAATTGGATAAAATATCATGATGCAACAACATGTCATCTCCAAGACTCATCTCACCAGAAAGGACACTCACAGACTCAAAATAAGGCGATCAAAAACAAATTTTCAGGCAAATGGAATACCAAATAAAGCAGGAGTTGCAATCTTAATATCAGACAGAATATCCTTTAAGCTATAAAAAATTTAAAAAGATATGGAAGGTCACTACATAATGAAAAAAGGTTCAATCCATCAACAAGAAATACCCATCCTAAATATATATGTACCCAATATAGGAACACCAACTTTCATAAAGCAGCTTCTAGGTAAACTAAAAAAAAGATATTGACTCTAACACTATCCTAGCTGGGAACTTAAATACCCCACTCACAACCCTAGAAGAGCATCAAGACAAAAAATCAACAAGGAGATCTGGAACCTCCACGTGATGCTTGACCAAATGGACTTAATAGATACCTACAGAACACTCCACCCAACATCCACAGAATATACATTCCACTCATCACCACATGAAACGTACTCTAAGATCGACCACATCCTAGGCCATAAATCAAGCATAAACAAATTTCATAGGATTGAAATACTGCCCTGATCTTCTCAGACGATACTGGAATAAAAATAAATATCAACACCAACAAAACTTCCTCAAAACCCACAAAGACAGGGACGGCATGATGTTGAACAACTCCTGGATCAACAAAGAAATCAAAATGGAAACTAAAAGATTCCTAGAAACAAATGAAAATGAAGAAACATCTTACCAAAATCTCAGGGATGCCAGAAAAATGGCACTAAGAGGGGTATTCATATCTGTACGAACATACATAAAGAAAAATGGAAAGATCACAAATTAACAACTTAACAAATCATGTAAGGAAAGTGGAAAAGCAAGACCACCAAAAGCCTAACTTCAGCAGAAGAAACAGGATCTCCAAAATAAAAGCTCAAATTCGGGACATAGAAGACAAAAATATAATACAAAAAAAAAAAAATCAATGAGACCAAAAGCTGGTTCTTAGGAAGGATGAACAAGACTGATAGACCCCCTAGCTAGACTGACCAAAAAAGAGAGAAAGCCCAAATAAACACAATCAGAAATGTAAAAGATCAAGTCACAACTCACCCCCAAAAAGTACAAAAGATTATCAGAGACTGCTATGTACACTTGTATGAAAACAAGCTCGGAAACCTAAATGAAATGGAAGACTTTCTGACATCACACAACCTCCCCAGGTTGAAACAAGAAGAAATTGAGACCCTAAATAGAACCAGTAACAACCCAGGAAATCGACTTTGTCATGAGAAAACTACCTCCAAAAAAAAGAAAGCTCTGGACCAGATAGCTTTCCAGCAGAATTCCACAAAACATACAAGGAGGAGCTGATAGCAATCCTGTTGAAAGTATTCCAGGCAATCGAGAAAGAAGGTACTCTCCCTGAATCATTTATGAAGCAAACAGATTGATATCCAAGCCAGGTAAAGATCTAACAAATAACAAGAACTACAGGCCAACAATCCTAATGTACACAGATGGTAAAATTCTCAACAAGACTCTAGCACACAAAATCCAAAAACACAATCTCAAAAATCATCCACCATGACCAAGTAGGTTTCATCCCCAGGATGCAAGGCTGATTCAACATCCACAGGACCATAAATGTAGTTAAATACATCAAGAGATGTAAAAACAAACAAGGGTGCCTGAACGAAGCATATTTGTACACCTAACCCTTAACTGTACCCCACCATATCATAATAAAAAATATTGATTATAAAAAAAAAGAGATGTAGCCGGGCTCGGTGGCTCAGCCTGTAATCCCGCGCCTTTGGGAGGCTGAG
>NW_007258380.1:92993-95611 GCF_000164805.1 Carlito syrichta | reverse complement strand
AGACCCCCAACTCAAAAAAAAAAAAAAGATGTAAAAACAAAAACTATATGATTATATCATTAGATGCAGAAAAAGCTTTCAATAAATATCAGCGCCCCTTCTTGATAAAAACCTTCAAACACCTAGGCATAGATAAAACATACTTCAAAATAGTACGAGCCATCTGCAAGAAACTCACAGTCAACAAACTGCTAAAAAGACAGGAATTGGAAACATTTCCCCTGAAAATCGGAACAAGACAAGGATGCCCACTCTCATCCCTTCTATTCAGCATAATATTGGAAGTCCTAGCTAGAGCAATCAGACAAGAGAAGGAAATCAGGGATATCCAAATAGAAAAAGAGAAAGTTAGGTTTTCATGCTTTGCAGATGACATAATTCTAGACCTCAAAAACCCAAGAGAATCTGTCAAAGACCTCCTTGCACTGATAAAGGACTTTGGCAAAGTCTCAGGGTATAAAATAAATGTGCAAAAGACACTTGTGTTCCTATACACCAACAATAAACAAACAGAACTCGAATAAAAAGCACAACCCCATTAACAACACCACAAAAAAAATGAAATGCGTTGACATCTTCCTAACCAGAGAAGTCAAAGACCTTTAAAACGAAAACTACAAAACACTGCTCAAAGAAATCAAAGATGACACAAACAAATGGAAAAATATTCCATGCTCATAGATTGGAAGAATCAACATTGTTAAGATGTCCATCCTACCCAAGGCAACCTACAGATTTAACAGGATACCCATTAAATTATCAGCATTCTTCTTAGACCTAGAAACAATACAGGGATATCATATGAAAATAAAAACAACAACGAATAACCCAACAATCCTCAGCAAAAAAAAAAATCAAAGTGGGAAGTATTACACTCCCAGACTTTAAACTTTATTATAAAGCTACAATAATCAAAACAGCCTGGTATTGGTACAAGAACAGGCATATAGACCAACAGAACAGGACAGAGATTCCAGAAGCAAACCTCAATTTCTCAATCAACTCATCCTCGACAAAGACTACACCGTCAACCCCCTGGCGGGGGCAGGGAAGCACCTATTCAGGAAATGGTGCTGGGAAAACTAGCTGACCACATGTAGAAGATTAAAACAAGACCCCTACCTATCACCATGCACAAAAATCAACTCTACATGGATCAGAGACCTAAACATAAAGCCTCAAACTAACTATAAGAACCTTAGAAAATGCAGGAGACACCCTTATGGAAATTGAAACTGGCAACCAATTCCTGATAAAAACCCCACATGCCCATGTCATAAGAGATAAGATAGACAAGTAGGACCTCATCAATCTAACAAGCTTCTGCAAAGCAAAAGAAACCATCAAGAGAACAGGGAGACAGCCCACACACTGGGAAAAAAATATATTTGCCAATTGTTTATCTGACAAAGGCCTAACATCTAAGATCTACAAAGAACTCAAGTGTATTGAAAAGAAAAAAAATAAACAGCCCCATTACAAAGTGGGCAAAAGAAATGAATAGACACTTTTCAAAAGAAGACATACAGACAGCCAATACATGAAAAAATGCTCAGTCATCAAAGAAATGCAAATGAAAATCACACTGAGATACCATCTAACTCCAGTCAGGATGGTCATCACCAATAACTCAAAAAACAACAGATGCTGGAGAGGATGTGGGAAAAAGGGAACATTTCTACACTGTTGGTTGTAGTGTAAACTAGTATAACCTCTGTGAAAAACAGTGACAGTTAAAAGATATAAAAATCAACCTTCCATATGACCCTGCAATCTCCCTTCTGGAATATATCCAGAGGAACTCAAATCACCCTATGTAAAAGATACCTGCAGACCCATGTTTATTGCAGCTCTACTCACAATAGCAAAAACATGGAACCAACCATGCTGCCCATCAAAAAAGGACAGGATAAAAAAATGTAGTACATATACACAACAGAATATTATGCAGCTATAAAGAAGGACAAAATTATTAATTGACAGTAACTTGGATGGACTTAGAGTCTATAATACTGAGTGATCTATTACAGAAACAAAGAACTGGGTACTACATAGTCTCACTCATAAGCAGACCTTGAACAACAATCATAATACTATAAGAAAGGGATTGACAGTAGTGAGAAACTGCAGGGGGGGTAGTATTTGCAGTAGTGGGAAACTGCCAGGGGGCCAGGGGAGGGGGTTGCATATATCATCAACAAAGGTACCTGCAATAATAAACATTTATATTCCTAACCTTAAATTATACCTCACTGCTGGGAGCCAGCCATGGAGGCCTGCCTGAGCGTTAGGGATCCAGGTGGGCTGCAGACCCTGAGACCACTAGGTTGGGTTCAGGAGCTGAAGGCCCATTCCTTCCTCCCTTCTTTGTTGTTTGGCATGACCCACTAGCAGGGACTTTGATGATCTAAGCATGAAGTTCTGAGAATATGACAGGCATGGCTGACTCTAGGGATCCATTGTTCCCGTTTCTCACAGACTGCGGTTTTGACTTTAAACTTAACACAGTTCAAACTCGGGTCACATTTGGGGGCCTTATATATGATACAAGCTTCTTTATAGGACTTAAAAGTATATTTATAGAATTAGTATATACATTTAGAGAGCTGTTTCCAGCT
>NW_007258380.1:85397-92824 GCF_000164805.1 Carlito syrichta | reverse complement strand
TGGGAGGTTGAGGTGAGTGGATTGCCTGAGCCCACGGGTTCGAGACCCACCTGGGCAACTTGGTGAGACCTCATCTCAACAATAAATTTTTTTAAAAATTAGCTGGGCATGGTAATGCGCGTCTGTAATTCCAGCAAGGCGGAAGGATCGCTGGAGCGCAGCAGGTGGAGGCTGCGGTGGCCGGGAGCGGCCACTGCACTCAAGTCTGGGCAACAGAGTGAGACTCCAACTCAAAAAAAATAAAAAATACTATAATCCCAGCACTTTGGGAGGCTGAGGTGAGAGGATTGCCTGAACCCACAGGTTCAAGACCAGCCTGGGTAACTTGGTAAGACTTCATCTCTACAATAAATCAAGAAAATTAGCCAGGCATGATGGCACATGCCTGTAGTTATAGCTACTTGGAAGGTTGAGGGGAAAAGATCACCTGAGCCCAGCAGGTCAAGGCTGCGGTGGCCATGAGCATGCCACTGCACTACAGCCTAGGCGACAGAGTGAGACTCCAACTCAAAAAAAAAAAGAGAATATGAAAAACTTACAGTTAACATCATATTTAATGGCAAAAGACTAAATGCATTCCCAAAATAATTTGGAAGAAAGGCAGGATGTCCACCTACACCACTTCTATTCAAAATTGTACTCGAGGTACTAGCCTGTGTAACAAGAAATATAGGGCATACAGATTTAAAAATAAGTAAAACTGTCTTTATTCACACATGACATGACTATGTAAAATTTTCTAAGGAATCAACAAAAGATGCTTGAATTAAAAAGTGAATTTAGGCCGGGCTCTGTGGCTCAGCCTGTAATTCCAGCACTTTGGGAGGCCAAAGCGAGTGGATTGCCTGAGCCCACAGGTTCAAGACTAGTCCAGGCAACTTGGCAAGACCTCGTCTCTACAATAAATCAAAAATTAGCTGGGCATGGTAGCACACGCCTGTAGTTTCGGATACTTGGAACGCTGAGGCAGAAGGATCGCTGGAGCCCAGCAGGACAAGACTGTCGTGGCTGGGAGTATGCCCCTGCACTGCAGTCTGGACGACAGAGTGAGACTCCGACTCCAAAAAAAAAAAAAAGTGAATTTAGCATAGTCAAGTGATAAAAGTTTAATATAAAAAATGATACTTCTTTGTGCAAAGTCTATGAAATGAAAATTAAATAATGTTGTTGAGAGATAGAGAGATATAAGGACAAGAGAAATATATCATGTTCACAACACTAAACACTCAACATTGTTAAAATGTCAGTTCTCCCAAATTGACCTCTAGATTCAAACAATTCTAATGAACATCCCAACAGGCTTTGTTGTAGAAATTGACAGCTTGATTCTAAAATTTATATGGAAAAATGCTAAGATCCTAAAAGAACAAAAGAAAAACGAATTTGGAGGACTTACAAAACCTGACTTCAAGACTTACTAAAATACCACACTATCAAAACTGTGTGGTATTGGCACAAGGATAGACACACAAATCAGTGGAACAGAAAAGAGTCCAGAAATAGACCACACATGGTTAGCTGGTGTCCCATTGACTGAGACAGAGAGAAATTTATCAGGTGACAAAAGAGTTTATTATCTTAATTGTAGTGGTTACATGGCATATAAATTTGTCAAAACTCATTGACACTTTAATGTACATTTAAAATGAATGCATTTCATTTTATGTAAATTATAGCCAAATAATGATAATGTCAAAATATATTATGAAACAATTCCCAAAACTCACCCTGGTTTTTCTGGTCTGGAAGGAAACTTACATTCATTAAGGACCCATCATGTGCCAGACACTAATTCTGCACATTTAATTCATACAACCATTTTCTAAGGTAAGACTCACTCACCAGATTTTTACATTGGAAGAAATGTTGGGCAAGTGCTAACTCATCTACCTAGAACGTGGGAGTCAAGTCAAGCCTAAGCCCATGTTGCCATCATTGCCATTCTCATATTAAGTCTTCTCTGTAGTTACTTTTTCACCAACGCTACTACCCATACCCACTAAAACCATTTTTAGATCTAACTTGATTGTTTTTTGTTTTTTTTTAACTTTCCGAGATAAATCAACTTGAAAAGAAAAGAAAAAAAGATCATGAACCTAGCTGGGCGTGGTAGCGCGCACCTGTAGTTCCAGCTACTTGGAAGGTTGAGGCAGAAGGATCACCAGAGCCCAGCAGGTCAAGGCTGTGGTGGCCAGGAGCGTGCCACTGCACTCCAGTCTGGGCAACAAAGTGAGACTCCAACTCAAAAAAAAAAAAAGAAAGAAAGAAAGATCATGACCCTAAACGGTCCCTAAACTGCATGACTAGCTTCTGAACAATAATAGGCTAACCCCTATGTGCTAAATACCTCAAGTTACAGTATTTACAAAATACTTATATACTGGACTCATAAAAAGATGTACAGACAGGCACGGCAGCTCATACCTATAATCCCAACACTCTGGGAAGCAGAGGCAAGAGGATTGCCTGAGCCTAGGGGTTCAAGACCAGCCTGGTCAACTTGGCAAGACCTCATCTCTACAATAAATCAAAAAATTAGCCAGCATGGTGGTGTGCACCTGTGCTTCCAGCTTCTTGAAAGGCTGAGGCGGAAGGATCACCTGAATCCAGCAGGTCGAGGCTGTGGTGGCTGTGAGCATGCCACTGTACTCCAGCCTGGGTGAGAGAGTGAGACTCCTACTCAAAAAAAAAAAAAAAAGACTTATAAACAAATTCCACTATGACTATTTCCAGCATCACACAGCAGTTAAGATATAAAACTATCTGTAAGACTCTTATTCTCCCACTGGGTAAATTATTATTATTGTTACAGATTTTTAATCTTTGAAATTCCACACCAATTACCACTAAATAGAACAATCTATCTTTTACTCTGTTAAAAACACAAATTCTAAAACTTAACATCTAGTGTCAATTGGCAAATAAAGACCACATATCATGGCCAAAATATTTACTACCATAAATGCTATAATGGGTATAAAAATATCCTAGGGGAAGGTGGTAGAAAATATAGACGCCTTGCAAAATCTTCAATATTCAAGATGAAGGTGTGAAAAAAAAAAAACCTTTTGCAAATTTCAAGATAAAGGAGCTAAAGAAATAAATATGTGTACTTTACTTGAGCTAGTGTAGTTAACACTAGCTCAAGTAAAAATCACAATTTACCAGCTCACAGAAACAAAACATACTTACAGTTATGTGAACACTGAGGAATTATCATTGCAATGTTGAAATATTCAAAACAAATTCCACACCGCAGCAAATCATCTACTCTCTGAAATGCAAAACCATATGATAAAATATCATTAGCCATTTAAAAATGTGCTTTCAAAGAATAATTAATGCCGTAGGAAAATGCTCATGTTTTAATAGACACTTTTTTTTAAAAGTCAGAAAACAAATCTACTACAATAATACATCATAGCAATTCCGTAGGTTCATCTCCACATATGCCCATAGCATCGGCATCCCAGTTTCAAAGATGAAACCTACAAAGTGCCTAAGTTGACTGGATCAAACCCACAACTCCAAGATGATCCCAAATTAAAAATACATAAAAACTGAAGAAAAAGAAGATAAAATGTTAAATAGTGGTTATCTCTGGATGGTAACAACAACAAAAATGCCTGAATAAAGAATGGTTGGTAGATGACCCAAAATTTTCTTAGTTTAGAGAAAGAGAAAGTGACAGAGTAAAGTAGAAAACAGATGAATGGAAGTAATAATTATAAAAACATTCATAAATTTTGGGGGTTACAGATCCCTTGAAAATTGAAAGAGGCCAGGTGCAGCAGTTCATACCTGCAATCTCAGCATTTTAAGAGGTTTAGGGAAGAGGATCAATTGAGGACAGGAGTTCAGGACCAGATTGGGGAACATACTCATAGTGAGACCCTGTCTCTACAAAAAATTCAAAAAGTCAGCCAGGCATGGTGAACAACCCTGTAGTCCCAGGTACTTAAGAGGCTACGGTGGGAGGACTGCTTGAGCCCAGGAGTCCAAGGTTGTAGCGAGCTACATGCCACTGAACTCCAGCCTGGGTGACAAAGCTACCCTCTGTCTCTAAAGAGGAAAAAAAGGATAAAAACTAAGGACTCTTATCAGAAAAACATACACACAGACGAAAAATGTGTAAATAATGTAAGACTTCGAAATCTTTCTATGGATTCCAGGTTAGGAACCATGGATTCTGAGTCAGATTTCTATTCAATATAAGAAAGAACTTTAGCCAGGCACAGTGGCTTACATCTTTAATCCTAGCATTTTGGGAGGTGGAGGCAAGAAGATTGCCTGAGCCCAGGGGTTTGAGACCAGCCTGGGCAACCTGGTGAGACCTCATCTCTAAAATAAATCAAAAAAAAATTAGCCAGGCCTGGTGGGGTGTGCCTGTAGTTCCAGCTTCTTGGAAGGCTAAGGCAGAAGGATTGCCTGAGCCCAGCAGGTGGAGGTTGCTGTAGCCGTAAAAGTGCTACTACACTCCAGTATGGGTGACAGAGTGAGATTCTGATGAAAAAAAAGAAAGAAAAAATTAACTTCAGTCAGAGCTGCTTCTGAGAGCAGTTAGTTCTTTGTCCCTGGAGGAGTTCAAGAAAAAATTAGATGAGCAGTTGGCAGATATGCAATAAAAGAGATTAAAATACTGGAGGGGCTGGCTTTCCAATCTTATGGCTTTCCAGTCTTAAGATATTATGATTCTAATGTGAGTTAAATATGGGCTCAATCAACACATGGTAGAACACTCACTGAACACTCTCTAGTGCTCAACTCTCTATCTTCAGTGCTGTGGTGAGTAAAGTCAGTGAAGACATGCAACCTGCCTCTAAAGAACACTATGAAGTTGCAGGAATAAAAATATGCTTAAATCTACAAAGCAAGAGCTTTACAGGTTACAGAGCTCTTTCACTTTCTTTAGCCAATATAATCTTCATGACAACAAATAAAAAGGGGAGAGAAGCACTTAGCACAAGTGCTAATAATAATAAAGATACAGTAACTGAATACTTTAAATCAACTAGCAAATAATGTTTGAGTACCCACTTTGTGTAAGGCACTGCAATAAGCACACTGAATAAGCCAGCAGGATCTGTACCCACACATATTAACTCATTTAAGCAAACCTATGAACTATTTCTGTCCCTAGTTTATAGTTGAGGAAATTCAGGCTCAGAGAAGTTAGGTAACTGACTCAAGTTCACAGAGTTAAGAAGCAGAAACCAGGCCAGGCGCGGTGGCTCAAGCCCAGCACTTTGGGAGGCGGCGGTGAGGGGATTGCCTGAGCCCATGAGGTCAAGAACAACCTGGGCAACTTGGCACCTCATCTCTACAATAAAACTTTTTTTAAAAACATTTAAAATTTTTATTTATTTATTATAAAGATGTGGGGTACAATTAGGGGTTAGCTATATAAACACCAATCATGCAGGTACCCTTGTTGATGAGGTATGCCCCTCCCTCCCCTAGCAGTTTCCCTCAACTGCCAGTCCCACTCCCCCCCCCCCAGACAGTTTTCCACTACTGCCAATCGCTTTCTTATAGTATAATAATTGTTCAAGGTCAGCTTACGAGTGAAAACATATGGAACTCAGTTCTTTGTTTCTGTGATAAATCACTGAGTATAATCGACTCCAAATCCATTCAAGTTGCTGCAAAATTTGTCGGGCATGGTAGTGCGCGCCTGTAGTTCCGGTTACTAGAAAGGCTGAGGGGAGAGGATCACCTGAGCCCAGCAGGTGGACACTGGGGTGGCCGTGAGCATGCCACTGCACTCCAGCCTGCGTGACAGAGTGAGATTCCAACTCAAAAAAAAAAAAAAAAACAGAAACCAGACCTAACTCAGGACCACTGGAACTCAAATCTATGCTCTTCTCCACTGTATCATGGTGCCAAAGCCACCACAACTTCAAACCCACAGCTTTCCTGAATCTTTCCACAATGTCAGCTTCTCACCATGGGGATATCTCAAGTCCCCAAGCACCGTAGCAGGAAGAACACGGCCTTATACTTTCTTTAGCCTTCACTTAGTCCTCTAAATCAGTTATATGAGTCAGTGGGACGGATACTATCATCCCCAAGTTGACAAAACTGAGGAACAGGAGGAGAAAGTTACCTTACCCACAGTCACAAACAGAAACAATTACAGAGAAAGAAGGAAAACCAAGCAAAACCTGACTCTTACCCAGGGCAGCAAAGTTATTCGTTCTTGAGCAAACCTAGCAGGAATCTAAGGCCCACCACCACGATAAATGCAAACTGGTATTCCTTGCCAAAACAGAAAGTGACCACAAAAATAAATGCTATTGAAGTAAAATAATGCCACGAAATGAAACACTAGGGCCGGGCCTAAGTTGTGATCGCTGTTGAAAGCAGAAGCAAGCAATTGTTACAAAAGAGTTAGGACGTTAGGGAGGAGTTGGGGCAGCACGTTGGGACAAACCAGCACTCATCTTATTGAGGGTAATTAGGAGAAATGAAAGAGCGTGTAAAGACTGCCTGCTTGGCTACGTGATTAAATAAATGTTACTGGATACAGTGTCCACCCAAAATCATGTCCGGTGTCACTGTTTACATAGTGCTAGACACAAAGTAAGCTCTCAGAAAAGGCTAGCTGTCACTACTGCCGTCACTGTTTAGAGCAACAGTTTTTCTCGAAGTCATTGTTGTGACTGAACGGCGGAACACCTAGTTCTACAAGACGGCCAACCTCAGCTCAGCATTCGCGACCGAGGTCTCTCCCTGTCACTTCTGCGGGAAAAAAACTGAGGCCCAAGGCCACGCGGTCGGCAAGCGGCAGAGCAGAACCGGGTAGCCTGGCCTGTTCGCCGCTCGCGCCTCGTCCTTTCTCCGCCTCCAGACGGGGTCACCCAGGAGCCTCCAACTGCCCGAATCACTCACCTTCATAACTGCCAGGCCCGCAGCCACCGAGGCTCGGCCACGGAGTCCATGGTCACTCCTGCGGCTGCTGAGGGTCCGCCGCGCGCCGGCCTCCAGCGCTCCACTACCACTCGAAATTGCCCGCGCTAATGACCTGCGTCAGCAGTCCGCGACTCGCCTGAGGCGCGCGGAGCCTGCCGGAAGTTGTAGTGCGTGGGCGGAGCGCAGCCCGGGCGCTCGCACTACGCATGCGCCAGGCTTCTCCCCTGCCCGTCAAGCGGAAAGCGGGTGGTGGTTTAAAAGCTCAGAGCCTCCAGGCACGGTGGCTCACGCCTATCATCCCAGCCCTTTGGGAGGCTGAGGCGAGAGGATTGCTTGAGCTCGGGGGTTGGAGACCCGCCTGGGCACTTTGGTGAAACATCGTCTTTACAATAAATCTAAAAATTAACCGGGCGTGGTGGTGCGCGCCTGTAGTTCCAGCTCCTTGGGAGGCTGAGGTGGAAGGATCTCCTGAACCCAGCAGGTGGAGGCTGCGGTGGCCGTGAGCGTGCCACTCC